>NC_058041.1:14132207-14409707 GCF_019176455.1 Solea senegalensis
TGGCAGCTGCCTTGATTTCTGAGCAACTAGCCAAAGTTCCTGCTGAAATTCTGAGAGCGACGCATGCAAACGCAGGATCTGCAGCCGTCTACCAAGAGTGTGCAAAGGAAAATGAGCACAGTCATGGAAAGCCACTAGCCTCCAACCAAACTGGAGCCAAATCTGAAGAGCTGCCAAAGGAAGTGCAAGCTGCAGTGCCATCTGAAGGTCAGCAGGAGTGTCAGTGTTTCCAACAAGGAATGTGTAGTGGTGGATTTTAGGAGCCTGCTTGACTTAATGTGGGGGGTTTTTTTGGTTGTTTTTCAGCACCGTCTTTCCCAGTGGACTGGAAGACAGTGGAGCTGCCCCTCAACGAGACCTTTAAGCCGTACATTGCAGCTGCCATTAGTCCTTCCCTCTTCTACATACTGGCTGCCAGCCAGGGTCAGAACACTCACCTGTGGTTTGATATTTGATATCGTTCCTGTTGTAATTTGTGCATGTTTGTCTGCAGTAGACCAGCAGAAGCTTCAGCTGTTGATGAAGGAAGTTGCTGCCTACTGTAGCAACAACCAGGCCTCTCTTTCCTCTGATGCTCTGAGCAGACCAGGTCCAGGGGCTGCCTGCTGTGCCCAGTTCTCTGGTGAGGAAACTGTTATTATTCATTACATTACATTACATATGATGATAATTTTAACAGATCATCCTAACCACTTGGCTTTTGTTTTGTGGGTGTATCTGTTTTCTCAGTCATACGCCAGCCTGTTTGCAGCCATCTCTCTTTACAAGCACAGCTTTATTGTTTGCTGTTTTCTCCATCTGCCTTCACATAAAATAGATCCCTTCCTGTGTTAATATCACACGGTGACATAAAATAAACTCCACTATACTGAGAAACACAGACAGACGTGCGCCGATAATAGGCTTAATCAGCATTTCATAACGCATTTCACAGTGGTTTACTGTTGAAATGTACTGGGTTGGTTTAATAGGAAATTGTGTCCACTCTTAATGAGAGCAGGGGAAAGTCCCATCATCCAGACTTAATCGTCACTGCACATTGTTTAATAATTGCAGTACAGGGAACAGCTGATCTGTCATAGAGTTATTCCACACAAACAGTCCATCAAGATGAATGCTTTCCTCTAATTCTTGCGGTCAACTTTCAGGTTTGTTCTTAACTCATCTTATGACCCCACCTGTAGTTGTTACTCCTGCAGTCCTAAGCTGGTAATTTGGTGTCTGCTAGTAGATATAATTACACAGTGGGTGCTCTGTGGAGCGTAGGAGCGGCTCTTCTTTAAACACAGTATACAAGTAGGAGACCATACATTGGCATGCATTCCATAGTTCAGCTAACAACAGGGTCTGATTTTTAATGGAGTTTTTTTGTGGTGTCTGTTGATTCTTCGCTCGTAAGGTGTCAGCGGGTTTCAACAGCAGCTGTGTAGGTGGTTTCGTCTGTGTCACTTGGTAACTGATGCGTTTGTGTTTCACCTAATGATCAGTAAAGAAATGAAAGATCAGTGATGAAATGATTTTTGTTGTGTGACTATAATGATTGTTGTTACAGTTTGAATGCCTCTGCCACATATTTGGCCACATCCGATTGTTTGTGTGTGAGCAGCCAGCCATACATCAAAAAGTAAAGGACACATTTAGAGAAGATATTCATCACTCAAAGAATAAATTATTGGATTTGATGGTGATAGCAAAGTTGAATGTATGTTATTTTGTACACACTAAAAACAAGAGCACATTGTTTGTGACTTTATATTTGTTTTAAATTATGCTCAATTGTTCTCAGAAAGCTACCAAAATATTTGAAATAAACTTTTTTCCCCCTCCAGCTGATAATAACTGGTACCGTGCAGTGGTTTTAGACATTGGCGAGAATGAAATGAAGGTAATTTACGCAGATTATGGCAACAGGGAAACGGTGCCATTCTCCCGAGTGTTGCCAATCCCTCTGCACCTGCTGCAGCTTCCCTTTCAGATCACTCGATGCACCCTCACTGGTAAGGATTTAGGGCAGTTATATATGGCTAAGCTATTTTTGCCTGAAATCAATTTCACACAGGACTTCATCATTGGTCTATTGCGATTTACTCCCTCCCCCAACCCCTCTGACCTGTCCATGTTCCTAGGTAAGGAGCACTTTCCTGTGGACTGGCCAGAGGAAGTGCAGCAGTTGTTTCAAATCATCCTCTCAAACAGCGTGCTGGCCAGCGTTCAGTCCTTTGATGGATCAGCTAACATACTTTCGCTCACTCTACCCACTGAGAGTGGGGAGGGCCATGTTTCTGCCATGATACTGGATGCTCTACAAGCTCTTAACAATAGAAAGACTTGTCCAAGCCCCACCCAGAAGCCCGAGCACCCGGACAGCAGCTCACCCTCTGCCATCACTCCGGCTGAGCCTCCCCGTCCACTGCCCACACCTGAAACGCAAAAGGAGCAGAAACACCCAACTACCACCAGTCTAGTCGTCGCACCAGAACCTACAACCCAGACTCACCAACAGATTAAAAATGCCCCTGCAGAGAGTTTAGTCCCAGGTATTATGCGATATTGTTACAAGAAGTCCTTATTTAGATTCAAAATAATGAATGTGAGTGAGAATGTGAGTTGTAGGAATTGAAATAAATAAGCAGTTACAGCAATTTTGTATTTCAGAAGCTCCAGCGCAGAAGACTGAGGCAACATGCAGAATGAGCACAGACATCAGTGGTATGTACGCTTTTTAAACAAGGACACGATCCTTGACTGCTCATCTTAAATGGTTTTGTGTCACACGTGACAGTGTTGCTTTGAAGTCTTTCTGTTTGAATCCCAGATCCTCAGACATCTGGCTGCCGTTGTCTTAGCCTGGAGAGCAAGGTCAGCACTTCTTATTAGCACTCTGCCTTATTGTTCATGATAATACCTGCATACAACTGCCATGTTTTGATTGGTATAGCTACATGTTAAAGTAGTAGTCATCTCCATGACAACCAACACCTGTTCCAGCACTGCTGGTCTACTGCTGCCTTGTTTGATGAATGTGTGTCCCTGAGTAAAAAGGATAGTCAGCAAACAAGGATTTCGCTATGGACTTTGGTGTGGGGAGTGAGCAAATGACACATGCTTCAGACTAATTGCAAAGAAGAGAAGTTAAAACAAAATTCAGACAATATACACTTGGTGGCTAAGATGTATTTGTATGCCATGTTTTCAGTGAGCAACTATAATTTCACCATAACGCTGCTGCTGCCACCTTGTGGTTAAAGATGTACTATTAATGAGCTCATCGTCAGATCCTTGGGAAAAATATTGGGATACACGTAATTTCTTTGCCTGTCTGTTATCATGAAAACATCAACATCATTTTACCTTTCTGCATACACACACCCACTACCTCTACATTCATGTTAATTTCATACTTGTGAAGATAAAGTGCAACGTCATACTTTAATGATTGTTGTCTTCCACAGATTGATCGTCTGGAGCAGCTGCTACAGCTGCAGCTTTCTCTCATCAAGCAGTTAGCTGGACACACAAAATAAGATTCAACACATACGCATAATTTGACTCTCCTTGTTTGTCAACTTGTTTTTGTTGTTCCAGAAGTTGCCCTGTTCATTTTTATTTTGTAAGTAAGATAATGCACCTTTTGGACATTTGTGTTTTTAGCCCATAGTGAAATCATTTGAACTTTAGGTTTTAAATGTTTTGAGGTCGTCAAAAAAAAAAAAAAAAACTGTCAGGAAATAATCACTAGTTCAGGTAGGGTTGTTGGCCTTGTTCTTCTGTTTTGACACGTGTTTCACTCCATAAAGTTCCGTGATGGGAAATGAAAATGATTGTGTGGAGGTGATTTTTAGTTTGAATGCAGATTTCACACCACTACAGGCTGTCATTGTGACAGGTCACAGTAGGGAAATCATAGGTGTTAATAATTACATTAGTAATAATGACACCTGGGTTACTTTTAGCTTGCTTAATTCCAGGGTGCATGTTTGTTTAATGACTTTTCTACTAAAATATGTCAAAATGGCTGTTAAGGGAACTAAAAGTGACCAACATACAATTAAAGTAATGAATATGAAGTTAATAAATAAAGAAAGGGGTACTTTATACTGGATGCCTTCATTTATTGAGGCTGTTAAGTTTAGGTTTCTTGTTTTAAAAATTGTTTCATGCGTAATTACATAATTTCAGTAGGGTGTGGAGGATAATAAAGTCACTTTCTATTAGATTAGCATAGTGACATCTTCAAATATAAAGGTGGTAAACAGAATTGAAAATATGGCTACTTGGACAGAAAAGTGTGTGTATGGAAGCGGTTTTTCCTCGTGGAGATGAGAGATGATGAAGTTTGGAAGGCTGCAGTTTGGGCTCCTCCCTGTCTCCATACCTGCCCCGTGTTTGTGTACAGGCTGAGACAAATGAGAGTGAGCCGGTGCAGGAGCATCAGAGGTGGGCATGGCGAGGAGGAGGGGTCGCTGCTCTCCTGTCCGGACTCGGAGCAGAACACAGAGGTGCAGAAGCGCAGCAGAGAGGACTCGCGAGTGAGAGTGAGAGAAGCAACTGATATTCAAGGACTTGAAACTGCACAGGGTAAGAACGTGATGTTTTCTCTGGTGCTGCGGTAGTAACGTTTGTTTTGGTGGTGGAGAGCTCGGCCTGTTGTGACCCCTACATGCGTGTGCATGTAAAAACACCGGTGACTGCAAGACGCAACGTTTTATCATTCAATAACTATCAGTTTGGTTGCATTTTTCCATTGACAAAGGACGTCACTTTTTTTCCATTAATTTGAATGGGATTTCTACATTTCTCAATTACAGTAGAACTGCATGTATCTTGAACTGTAATTTTAAACTGCAGATAAATCTCAATTTTGAATCAATTTAATTCCAGATATAACTTGACATTGTGTTATGTACAATTTAATGAAAGATGTCTTTAATGACAAATTAATGGGAAAAGTGACTAATTTGTTTGAAGTTTTATTTTGGCTGAGATGAAATTATAGACATATGCAATACCTATTATGTAGTGTTAACGTGGGTTACCATAATGATTGTGATTGAGGAAAAGAGCCATTGAATGTCAGGAAAAGTGACACGTGATATGTGTTACAGGATGTCCCATTGGAACCACACATCTGTGTAAATGCAGAGGTGGGAATGCTACTAAGATCATCTCCTCAAGTAAAAGTACTTTTTACTTCCATGAAATGTTACTTAAAGGGATGGTTCAGACATGGGCAGAACTGAAGCACGATGTATGACAGCAGAGAAAAAACAACCTGTTGAAAAGGCCAAACTGGAAAAAAATAAATAAACAAGATAACTATGTTATGCTGTGAGACTGCTCCACATTTTCGGCTTAATCTAATGCACATAAGCACATTAGTGTATAAGCTGTGTTGCAATGTAGCAGATCAGCCATTTGAGTCACTGTCAAACAGCATGCTAGAATGAGAGTATTTCAAATGTAGTACACAGTGAGATTTAGATATTGATTTATTTATTTATTTTTCCCCAGTTAGGCCCTCTACAACACAACGTGTAAATCACGTTCCTGTTTTCTTGTCTCCATCTCCAAACAGGCAACATGTTGAAAACTGTCCACTGTTTTTAACACACTGTCTCTCACTTACTTGTAGTGGTTCATATATATATTATTTATATGAATTCTGTGGATTTTTATTGTGGGTTCTGTGTACAATAGACCATTTTCTTTCCCTTCACGTTTTTAAAAACTACAAGCACGCTAACAGTTAAGAACAGTTCATTTAATTCTTTACTTCTTACTTCTGCACAAATAAAGTCACAGCATCAGTTTAAGCTGTAAGTACAAGCAGTTGACATCAAAAGTGGATTCCATTAACCAATTTAGTCTTAAGCCTGTCGTCAGTGTGTTTGCCATTTTTTCAATCTTGGCTGCAGTTGCATTATAGGTTCTTGACCTTTCACCCCCCTCTTAAACCTGCCTTTGACCCTTGACACATTTTAAGAGTGAGCAGATGTTGACAAAGAGCCAGCAAAAAGTTAAGATGCTGGATAAACAAACTTGTTTAAATGTTAGCTTGTGTTCAACAGGGGTGTTTCAAATGTATTTGGGGGTCCTAGGCAAAAGGGGGCCCTACATCAAACTGAACTGATACAAGTCATTGGTGTATTGGGTCTAGTCAGGTGTCACAAAGCTGTTATTGCGGTGCACTAGTCAGCTGTTTTTTTTTGGAGGGGACCCTCCAAATAGAATAGCTTTTACCTGACCTTCATGTAATGTTTCACCTCTCATCAAAGAAGATTCCTCAGTTCTAAAGAAGAAGCCTCTTGGATGAGAGGTGAAACTTCTTCGACGTAACTCAAGTTCAGTAGCCTACAGCCAACTCCTGAAGATGACTGTGACCTGGAAAACTTGTGAGTGAGATCCTTCAGACCTCTAACCTGATTTGTGGTTTTATGAGGTGCAACACATTATGTCAACACATGTCAAACACTGCCTGAGGCGCTTGCTGAAAACTTATCTGTTAAACCAAGTGACAACTGGCATGACATCACCCATAAAAACTCCCCTTTTGATAATTTCGCTGGTGCCATGTTGCGGTTTTGCAACCAGAAATTCACATACATCACCTGCTGTCATCAATCACACTGGTGTCCACTTGTATGTGCCATGCTTTATTGCCCATTTCCCTCTAAATGGGAACATAATTCACAAAATCAACACCATGATATGTTGAAGATGACCTGAAATGAGCAATTTAAGGCATTAACTGAGACAGAGCTTCTCCATTGCAGCCCCCTCCCTCTGAAACTCACTACCCCCAACCATCCCTGACTGTTCTGACCTTTTCCTTATTCAAATTAACTTATTTGTATTTGTCTTTTGTTTTTCCATTTTTGTGCTTTTAATGTAAAGCGAATTTGTAATTATTATGAACTCATCAGGAAATGTTTACTGATGTAGTAAATCAGGTGAGAAGTAAAAAGACTGCCTTTTCCAGCCAGAAAAGGTTTAACAGCTCACGCACCTAAGTCCATTGGGAAATTCCATGTTTTAAGCTCACAGTGACACAGGAACTGCTAGTCTACTGCTGCCTCATTTTGTTTGAGTTTGAGTCACTTAGGTAAATCCAAACAAAGGATTTAAAAAACCGGAATATCAGAAAAACACATTTTACTTATTGCTGGAGGCAGAAGTGGATCAATGACTTCTGTGTGGTGACATGTAAAATCTCTAACGGACTAGGGTATGAGAGAAGGATGAGTTTATAAAGCAAAACTAATAAGTTTCCAGTCAGAAGAAAATTAGAACGTTTTCTTCAGGTATTAGACTTAAACAAACCTAGCGGTAAAAGTAAAAATATAACTTCATCAGATTTCTTTTTACTTCACTTTCCTCTTCACCTTCACCTTGCATCCTCTGTCTTTGCTCTCATGTTTAAATAATATACACCAGAACATTTTTGAATTACAGATAGTTGTGGCACTTAATCACACCCTTACTTGCACCTTGTGGTGGGAAAAAAGTTTCCACATTCTCCTGTTTTAAACGTGGTGATACTTCAGGTGAGTCATTCTTAAATCATTTAAAGAGGCAGGGTGTCAACATGACACAGCTCAAAGTACAGGTTAGGAGACTTGTGGATTTTTGTATGAAGTTGCTCCAAAAGCTCACACTCTTATCTAATGATAGACTACTAAGTGGAGCCACTTCCCAACCTGCCAACTAATTCAAATCAGAGAGCACATCCATGGTTGAGGCCCTTTTAATTTTTGGGAATATCCCCTTAACTGTAGTCTTTATTTGGTTTATTTTCCTATTGGTGGAAAATGTCATGTTTATACTTTCGTTCAAGTTGAGACACTGTACACTAATACTTCTACAAGGAAAAACCCATTCACAGCTCTAATTAAATTTATAATGGGTAGGATCATTAGATTAAGAATCCATTAAAACTTTTAAAGTTTTGTTTTTTTAATTGTATATTTTACTGTAGGAAATTGTGGATATTATTATTGAAGAGTGAGCTGACTTTTGCTTTTCACAGCTGATTGTTGAATTTGATTTGCAGGTTTGTTAAAATAGTCACATTTTGGGATTGCAACTCTAAGATCCTCTATGTCTGAAACTCTACTCTCTAATTTATTTATAGAATTTATAGAAGGACTGGTTACACCGATGTCATGAGTCTATTTTATTCCATTTTACAAGGTTACTATTCAATATGATTTCCAAATTGATCTGGTTTTATATCAGTTTATTTAGAGATAGGTACATGTTTATCTTGCACGGTTATTAAACAGACTTTCACACAATGGAGCCATCTAAACTTACATTACTGCAATTTTTATGTAAATGTGACCACAGTGCAACAGTTGTGGAAGATATTTCAAAGTCAGACCTTTAAAACCAAATTGATTTAGAAGCAAACGGCCTCGAACTGCATCAGACATTTTGAAGGAATCACCATTTTGTCCAGCAGAGGGTGCTGTGATGATACAAAGAAACTCCTGAGCAACAGCTTGTGGTCAAGCGAGAATTTTGTGGCCAAGTGTGGCATGAGATTTGTGCCGGGTATTCAGGACATGACATAATATTAAAAGATAGTTTTATGAACAGATATCAGATCTTTTTGGGGCTTTTGTTTCTTGGCAGCACAGGAAGTTGTTGGTTCAAAAGTATCTAATTGGATGATGGGAGGCTCAAGGAGATGATGATTCAGGTTCAGTTTCTTACTTTCATCTGTTGTCAGATGATGGTACTTCAGTTTTTGTCAACAGTATGAACATAGAATGAAGTGAAGGTTTGTCTCCACCACAGTCAGCACTGTAACAGGTGAACATACAGGAAACAGCTGGAACTGACCAAGCAGACGTTCAGTCAGGAGCAAAATGTGACTCCTCTAATGAACGTGTTACATGCTGTTACCACTACAAGTATTTACGCACTCTTAAATGTGGTCGTAGTCTGCTTCTCTTTCAGTTCATGTCATTTACATTTGCTGAAAGGTCGCTTATTTTTGTCTCTAAGTGTAGACAGAGAGGGAGGGAGACAGAGGAATGATGCAGAAGAATGCTTGTGAAGAGGCAGCCAACTTTTAGTAGGCAGGTGTGTGTAGTGCACACTTGTATAGTCTATACCATGTGTATACTTTATTTGTAGGCATGCATGACTGCTTCCCTCTTCTTCCTATTAGAGTCCCTGGTAGGATTGAAATCTCAGTTCATAGGAGTGAATACACAAATGGGGCATCAATAGTCCCCAGTGATGTTTATCAACGCAGGCCTCCTGCATGCTGCATGCCTGCTCTGTAGATCTGTATCAAGCGCGCACACACACAGACTAACACAGATGCACACAATCCTATCTCTGTTTCAGAAATACACACAGCCTGGAACGTCCGTCGTCTTTAGGCACAGACTTTTGAAACAGGCAGGGCATTATGGTCAAACTTATCAGCAGCCAGAGTTAATGAAACCTTATTTTTGACTTCATATCCAACAGTGAATATACAGAATAAGGCAGGTGACATTGATAACCCTGGGTTTAAATTACACGTCGGCCGATACTGGATTTCAAGGCTGATATAATTTTAATACCTAATAGTGTCCCACCCCCTTAGGACTAAAGTCACTGTGATGATATTTCTCTTACACAAGCTCTCATTTAATTTTCAATTAAAAATTAATTTTTGTTTTTGATTGAAAATCAATTTTTAATCAAATTTTGACCCCCTCAGCATAGGTTTTATTATTCAGCTGGAGACCTAATTTAAGTACATGGATACATCGTAAAGTAAAAAGGCACACCGTTTATCAGATATACTTTAATTCAAGCTGGAATAGACAACGTCTTGTCTTTAGTTTTTTTGCAAGCTTGTAGAATTATGGTGGTACGAACACAACACATCCACATTTATGCTGATCCCCCAATAAGCCTTGTTTTGACTGTGTTATCATCTTACCCACCACAATACTGTTTTTATGGGAAAGCAATGGACTTCACTTGTGTATTGAAGTGTGTTTCGTTCCATGTTAAAATCCCCAAGTTCCTCTATGGTGGCTGTCAGTCATCAAAAATCATTTGTTCTTGTTATAAGACCTATACTTAGCAAACATGTTAAGGATGTGCTCAAGAGTGCTTAATGACTTTTCTACTTAACCTGGTCTAGAGGCGAAATGTGTAGCCTGTGGCTAATAGCATGGCTGTTTCTGAAAAGCTCCCCCCGTGCAGCATACCTGAAATGTTATATCATGGACTCTTTACCTGAAGATTCCTCAATGACATTTCTAGTACACTTATTTATGCTTATTCAGTCATAATTCTTCTCCTGTTGCAGAATATGAGTGAAAGCATTAAACATTATGATCTGTGAAATGTTTGTTCAAATACATACAGTATACAAACTTTGTTTTGCACATTAAAAACACCTCCACAAATCAAATCAAGCAGGTATAAGTGCTGGTTGATTATCTGCTGTTCTGGAAAGATCATATCAAATGACTGTAGTTTGGGAAAAGGATGAAGTGTCGTCCTGAATATGAATTATCATCAAAACACAAATACAGAGTCCTGCAGTTTAAGATGATCAGACTGAAACACACTTATGTGAATCAATCCATCCTTAAAGTCAATAATGTGAAAGGATTTCTCTCTCTCTGCTGTGATTGTTCTGTGTAATGTGTGGTCAAATGTAATGTGTAATATTGTGTGACATTGCAAATAATGCTGGAAAGCAGGAAGTCTTGACCGTATTATTTTTCTAAACGTGTTCCTTGGCTTATCATTCCAGGTGTCACACCATGCACCCTGATATCCATCTCTCCCTCCTCGTAACTCTGCTGCTTCTTCTTCAAGGTCAGTGAAGTCATTTGTTTGAGTTTCACTTGAGTAGTACTCTCTGTGCTTCTCTGGTATTCAAAATATTCTCAGGGTTACTAACATTTGCATATTGAAAAGTATTTGTAGAGTGTAGGGCTGGGTGATACAGTTAATAAGGTTGCCATGAACTGTTTAAAAATGTATATGGTGATAAATATGATATTAAATATTGATTTTTGCTCATAAGCGACAGTTGAAGAATCAATCGGTGGCTTTAATGGTTAAACATCCCTGTCGCTCTTCATCCCCATCCTCTCTTGGAGTTGAGCTTCTGGTATCTGCTCCACTGTAAACTGATTGTCCTGCTCCCTCACTGTAATTAACTAGAGGATACAAATGGACTGGTTGCTGCCCAGAAACGTCTTGACCCAGAGCAAAACGACGAGATAACATTTAATACCATCAGAGGGCAGTGTCTCTGCAGATACAAACACCACCACCACACACTTTTAGAGGTGCATTAAGGATGATTTATAGGGATTCTTTTTGAATTTATCACAGAGACTGGAAACAGAAAAGAACATCAACCTTGACTCTTTACAAAAGCATTCGTTTTTGTTTCTGAACTTCAGAGCGAAAAGTGGCTGCTGTCATGTGTAGTTTGACTAAAGTTGTGATGAATATTAACATATAAATGTTATTTTGATACACATGTTGACAGGTACGCTTGTAATAGTGTAATAAAAATCACAAGCTCGGTGGTTGATGTGCCTGTGCTCAACCCGATATTTTTCACAGGACATTTTACAGCTTTAACCTGTCGACTCCTCCGAGTGCTGAAGAATTCCCATTATCTCTTCAAAGCCATTTCCTTCCTCTTGCGCTCAAAATGCTGCTCGTTTCCAAGCATCGTCTTTATAGCAAATCGACGGTTGTTCTCCTGGAGCCAAAAGTATTGGTATTTGCCTGTGGGGAGAGGCGGGAGTTTTGGGGCTGTACAATCTGTAAGTTGTTTTCAAAAATGACAGCTTTAGCACCACGTGAACTATTTATTACTGGCCACTTTAAGACTTTGAACCTGAGCAAACCAGACTGTTTTCACCTTGTCAAGACGCCCCATTCTTTCCCCTTGTGCTGACAACACAGATAACATGTTGCAGTGCTCTGCTGGCAGGGACTCCATGTAATCCAGCCTGTCAGATTAAAGTTCACACATACGAGGTAGGAGTTGATTTCATGCGAATGTTCCTTTCATCTCCCAGACTACAGCAGTGGAGGGAGAGACTGGTAGGATTAATGTCTATTAGATACTGTATAACCTCGTCAGCCTGAGGATTCCTGCTCATTATCTTGCACCTCACTTCCCTGCTATAGGTTTTCATTCACAGGCATGAAGGATACACGGTCAGTTTTGCTGGAGGCACTTTTGGCTGAACAGACAGAGTTTTTGTTCAGTGCAGTGGGGCCTCACTGACCACGAGAAAGCAGCTTGCCAAGACCCTAAAAACTTTCACTGTCAAGAAGACTTTAGGCTTTGAATGAGGTTGGAATTAGGGGCAGATGAAAGGGTCAGGATTGTAAAGAGGTCAAAGTGTTGGCCTCTGGGTTGCAGGTGCTACTTTGGTGTTATGCTTATTCTTAGTTTCTTTCTTCCTTTCCGTGATATGATTGATGATACTTTTTGTGAGGGTGTCATATAATATATATTTAATCCTAAAATAACAATAGTTTGTAACTTTAATTAGTGTGTAACTCTACATTGGCAGGAAAGACATTTTATTGTTTTTACTGTCCATTTCTCTTTCATACATTTTAGGTTTCTTTGCAGCATGGGTAGTTGTTGCTGGTGCTGGAGTAACAATTATGTCCAGGGAAGGGAACCTCTATGCAGAGCGGGTGTGGTGGATTAAAAAATGTTGCCTATACTGCACCTTTAAGACAGCAATCTTAATAAGACACCACCCTGTAAACAGCATTTTCTATTTATTTTCATCCAAATATGGTCTAATAATCAGATTAAGACATGCACAGCCCCATACAGTATACACCTTAATCAGATTACATCCTGTTGAGATTTCACTGCATGGATGGAGCCTAGCTGTGACTTTGTAAAATAAATAAAAAAAATAGGAATGTGAATGGGCTATTTTAAGGCAACTTATATAAACATCATCATTTGTATCAGATGAG
Source organism: Solea senegalensis (assembly GCF_019176455.1). Classification (NCBI taxonomy): domain Eukaryota; kingdom Metazoa; phylum Chordata; class Actinopteri; order Pleuronectiformes; family Soleidae; genus Solea; species Solea senegalensis. The sequence goes on from NC_058041.1 coordinate 14,145,198, forward strand.
ACAGCTGACATCTGTACATGAAACTTTGATTTTTTTTGACATTACTCCTTTTTCAGCAGAGGAACAGGTGTTAAAACAACAGGAGGTGGACAGCAGAGACACTCCAGTAAAGTGGACAGGGACGTACTGACAATTTCTCTCTGTCCTGATTCAGAAGAAGAGAAGGGCTGTTCATGTTTCTAAAACCAGTGAAGCGCTCCGTCTCTCTCTCTGAGATGGACAAATATCTCTGGGGTTAGTGGGGACAGTGGGGACAGAACAGGAAGGTCACATGTCCCTGTGGCCGTCCTCTCTGGTCTGTATGTGTGCATGAACAGGGCGACGTCCTGCCAGTGAATGGAGCCAAAGAATGGCTTTCTTCGCTTGTCTGTTCTCATTAGCTTTAGATACTCAACTATCCACCTCGGATGGGGTCAAGTGGGAGTCACTGAAGTTCAGTGGTTTTGAACATCACAGCATCCCAGTTATTTTATTATTTTTTTAAATCTCTAATGATGAGCGACACGGCATTTATCCCGGTGTGCTTTTAATTTCATGTCAATGTGTATGTGCCGTACACATGAAGACTGACACAGACACTCATTTAGTATGAACAGAGTTGTATGGCTTGTACACACATGCACAATGTGACTCTCTGCGGACCCCACCCACAGTCACTGATATCTTAAGAATATGTTCACAGCTTTATCTTGCCGTCATCCTGGAAACAGAGGTTTGTAAACCTCTCACTCTCCCATACAAAGGCCAAAAAGAAAAGCTTTAAGCTCAGGGCTACAAGGGTGGTCTCCTGTGGCCTCATTTGGTACGTTTATGTCACTTAAGTAAATCCAAACAAAGGATTTCAAACAAAATAACACTGGAGCCAGTGTTTGATAAACAACTCCTGTGTGCCATGATGTAAAATCACTGATTTTCCTCTGGACTTTGGTGCCAGTTGGGAAATGCTCTCTTACAGAGTTAAATCAGCAAACATATTCTTATGCTGTTGTAGATTTAAATAAGTGTATATTTTATTTGCTGAGCCTTTTTTGGCTGGTTTTCGGCACAGAGGGTGCACACTGTGCAGTTAATGCTGACTGTGCATCAGTAACAGCCTTTGATGAAAGTTTCCAGCAAGTTCTAGAGTAACACTGAACTGAGTTCAGCTGCTTTCACCATGTTTGTCACAGAATCAGCAGAGGTACAGTATGAACTGTCCATCCCGCATCATGCTTGTGTATAACACCATGTATAGTGCAGACAGTATGTGTGTGGACATTGATTGAACTGACCGCCGTGTTTTTGTTGTGTCTCTTCTAGCTCAGCGGGGCGCCACAGTGCAGGAGATCCAAACCAGCCATGAGAACATCTTAAAAATCAAGTCTGCAGGAGAAAGTGAGTATGTTCCCAAAACTGCAGTGAACATGACATGATATTTAGGAAATGACAGCATTAGCAAGACGGAACGTGAAGGGCGTTGTAAAATACGACGCTGATGAGTTATAAATAGACAATTACCGTCATTTGAGTGACTGGATCCTTTAAGGTGGCGGGTGGTCTTCATTAGCCTGACCTCCACATGAACAAAGCCAGTGACTGACAGAGAGACAGACGGGACACACTCTCCACCTCTAATGGCCCCTCTCCCTGATCAGCTGCACATTCTAACAGGACAGAAACACTGGGGATTATTTGTGCCGCCGGCGAGTACAAACACGTCCAGGGAAGGAAGAGTAATGGTAATGGTTTTGTGGAAAAGAAAATTGAGCTCTGGCATGCTAAGCTTTTATTATGTGAAGGTATTATTTTCATCTGCAACAAGACATTTGATAAGTAACCGGGATTATCCCATAATATCACAGATAATATGTCAGAAAAGGAATCTTTGTGCCAGGAAATGTGTTGATTTGGACCAGGGCCTTGGATTTATTGCAGATGAGCCAAACAATTAGAGCTGTCAGCATTAGTACATTAATCACAATTTATTAAGGAGCAGACATTACAGTTTTATTATGTCTGAAAGAGAAGGGAGAGAGAGAAGGGGGGGTCAGTCACTGTGACACTTTTAAAAACAGTTGATGGTCTCCACTGTTTTTGTCCAATACAACACTCGCATCACAAACTGGCCCGCCAGCATCAGTATCTGGTCTTTAAATGATTTGCTTATCTTCACAAAAACAATGACATTTTAATATCGAGTTCAGAGCTTTTATTCTGAAAAAAAATTTGAACTGATGCAAATAGATTCTGTTTTATTAAGTTAATTGACAGTTAACTTAATAAATGTTTGGTTTGAAAAATAAAAACACCACTGTTGTCATGGACAGCCAGGTTTGGGGAGTAAATGTCCGTAAAATAACTACTTGCATGTGCTAGGCTCAAAGTAAAATTCTTCTTAAAATTCAAATGATGCACAATAAATATTGACAGTACGAGTACATATCTCACACACATTTGAATTCGTAAAAAGCTGGTGATTAAAGACAGTGTCCACTTTTTTGTTTCTGACGAAGATACAATGTTTTGGCCCAATATTCACTTGTTTACAAATTTACTTGCTGATCCCTGACCTAGAATATCTACTATAGTCTTCTACCTCTTTAAATGACTTGGATCTATGAGTTTGGATCTACATGTACAGATGTGGTGGGACTGACCTTTAATATCGTGTGTGTGTTTCCATGGAAAGTGATGCAGTGCTCAGCAGCTATGGATATGGTCTTTGTCATGGATGGTTCCTACAGCGTGGGGAAGGGCAGTTTTGAGAGGTCCAAACACTATGCCATCAAACTCAGTCAAGCACTTGACATTGGACCAGACAAGGTTTGCTCTTTTCTTTCCCTCCCTCTCTCTCTCTCTCTCTCTCCCTGTGTCATGTTGATCCATTCTCATATACCTGTGTCCAGGTGCGAGTGGGTGTGATTCAGTTTGGCTCCAGTCCTCGGTTGGAGTTTGCTCTCGACACGTACACGACAAGGCAAGAGCTGAAGAAGCACATGAAGAAGATTTCTTACAGGTATGAGCCTCACATACTGTATCACATGCAGTCGGACACCGTTTTAGGACGTGGGAGAGTTTATTTACAGTGTAATTCAGGGCTAAATCTGTGATTATCTCTGATAAAGTTTCCAAGAATTTAGAATACTAAATGTCTAATATATATAAAAGCGCAAATATAGTACAAACAATGTGAGGATTTGAGCAGTGTATTAACATCAAATTAACCTCGGTGTGTTCCATTTTCTAGTATATGAATAGAGGTGTAGTCTCTACTGAAAGTTCTCAGTTGGTGTATTTTCAGACTTATAACCAGTTTAAATGAGTTAGACATACAGAGATTTAATAGAAACTTGTTTAGACAGAACAGGATTTATGTCAAAGTGATGTTGACAGCAAACACACACACACACACACACACACACACATGCTCACCTCCAGAGGCCAAGTAATACCCAATGTTCCAAAAGGGGAAAAACAAATTAATTTCAGATTAGAGGCACAGCACAGGTGTTCACTGGATAAGAATGGAACCTGAGGAAGAGGTAGGTGATTAATTAGGCCTTGCATGTGTGTGTGCGCAGTGTAGAAGAATCATTTTGGTTTGCCATCTGGTTTGAAATGGCTCCTCAAGCTTAAAATGACCTCAGACACCTTTTAGAGTTTCAGAGTGACTTTTTAGGAGTGATTATTGGCAGACATTGAATATACTATGTATGTGTTTGTATAAGTGTATTATGCCTTTAAAATCTAAATTGCTTGACTTTCAAATGCGAGGGTCTTGTCATCATGTGTCGCCATGTTTCTACATGGATAACCCAGCTGCAGTGCACATTTCACGTGTGACATAAATGAAGAATATATAATATATAAACCATTGATACATCCATGGAAGAGTGGGGAGACTTGTAAAAGAGTCCTTGCATCTGTTTTGGTATATGAAGGCCACCGTAGTTCTCTGACACACTGGGGAGAGGGAGGGGTGAGCGGAGGAGTTTGTTGCATTCTGGAGTCTCGCCATTAGATGTCCCTAATAATTCCACACTGGACCTTTTAGTGCTTTGATTCATTTGAACTTTAATTACCCTTTTTGTGGTTCAAATAATTTATTATTTTTGTCTTGCATATTTCTGTTTGACTGTCTTGTTTTGATTTTACATCCTTTCTATTTTCGTATCTGTGGTTGTGTATGTGTCTCAGTTCTCAACCGTTTTTGAGATTTTCATACCTTTATTTTTTTCCAACTTTGTACCAAATGTTTGTATTGATGGTTCTGAAGGAACTTCAACACAAACCCTGTATTTATTCAAACAAACACATCTAATGTATACTGTATATAATAGGTTTATTTTAAAAAAGGTAATGTATTTTTCATACAAAACTCTTCCGGATGTTAATACTATTTTGTAGTTTTTTTAATTTATTTTCTAAAGATTCATGACTTAACCTGCCACATCATCAAAACTATTAACCTTTTTAACACACAGTGCTTATTGCACTAAACAGCTCTAGAGTGATTTTTTTTTAATGAAGATTAAAACTGTCAAAGCATAAATATTATTTATGGATAAGTTATCCAACTTGATTCATCAGTGTCGAAGATGAAACTTGTCCAAGATATGAGCACATGTTGTGTTTGTGCATGAAGGGGAAAAGGTCTGCACGTACGCGCTAAGAAACCAACACCTTGTGCTGGTGACATAAATCACTGGTTGAGAGTTAATAAAGTTATAAAGTTAAGCCTAAGGCACTTTTTTTTGTTTTGGCTCTCTTGTCTTGTAATTTCAGCCCCAGAGCAACTGAACAAAGTGATGGAAAATAAAGATAGCACATCACTGTCTTTGTTTAGATCACTGACTTTGTGTGAGCTTTTCACTGTCTTAGAGCTACACTTATCTCTCTTTGACAGAATGTATTTGTTTTTAAACTAGTTTCTTGTGTCTTTCGGTGATGATTCTTCATAGAGCCATTATCTCAGTCCAAAAAAAATGAGTTTTTTTTTTACCTTGGCCATGACTAGAACATGTTCTCTTCGGGCAGTATTGTTCCAGAAATGACACACACAAAATCACAATTTCATCCTGTCTAAATCCCAGAGGAGGCAGCACCCAGACGGGCCTCGCTCTCAAGTACATCCTGAGGAAGGGTTTCCCCGGTGGCCGTAACTCTTCCTCTTCTGTGGCCCGCATCGTCATCCTGTTATCAGATGGGATGTCTCAGGGAAACACAGCACAGACGGCTGCACAGCTCAAAGAAACAGGGGTGGTCTTGTTTGCCGTTGGCGTGCGATATCCCAGGTAAATTTGATAGGCAGTAACTACTCTGTTTCTCTGTTATCAGACTCTACCAAATATTTTTTTTTGGACTTTCCCATGATTATTTTCTCATTTATTTTATTTCTCTTTTTCCCTGACTTATTTTCTTTTTGGACAGGGACCTAACTCAATTTTAAAAATTCAAAAGTGCGTCATCCTGACCAAATTCTGTACAATAACCAGTAGTTCATTATACACTATACATAATACATAATAGAAAACATTGTGGCCAGTGTGTCTTCACTTTCTGCTAGTTATTAAACTTTATTTTTAAAGTGATGACTGTTTTCTCTATGTTACAGGTGGGAGGAGCTTCACACCCTGGCCAGCGAGCCAATGGAGAGCCACGTGTTCTTTGCCGAGCATTTCTACGATGCTGTCAATGGCCTGTACACGACACTGACCACCTTCTCTGTCTGCAATGCCACACCAGCAGGTGGGACTTTACCACTGTGGGTTATCGTGACGTCCTACTGTATATCAATAGGATGCCATTGGACTTTAAATGGATAGTGTAGGTGTTTGGAAGTGTGATTGTCTAGTCTACCATATCTTAAGAATGTCCTGGCAGCTTTATCTCACTGTTGGACAGTGTTTTCCAACCAAAAAAGGTGAAGTTTGTCAACTGAAATGAAATTAAAAAGCAAAGAATGATTTTAAAGAGAAGGACATGGGAACCTTAAAATAACTGTGGTTCTCCCTCTCCACAATACTTTCATATCTCTGTGTTCTCCTCCAGGCTGTCAGGTGGAGTCGTTTCCCTGTGAAAGGAAGACACTGGAGACGGTGAAGCAGCTGCAGGGGAATTTCATGTGTTGGAAAGGCAACAAAGGTTATTCTCCATACACGTCTCTCTGTCCATATTACAGGCAAGTGACACCGTTTTAATAGATACTTCACATCCAAACCACATTACACACACTCTGGTTGTGTAACAGAGCCCTCTGAGAGGTTTAACTTGAATACGTGATCAATGTTAGTCTCATCCTTTTAAAGAGGCAAAGTTTGTTTTTATAAATCTGATTCAAACTGACAAATTATGAACATTTTCCTAGGTATAACAAGGCTTACAGGAGACACCAGACAGTCTGCCATCGAACCATCTGTCCAGGTAACAATCTTGTCCTTCCCCTTTGATTCCAGATGGCGTTTTTGAGACATGTGGAGACAGAGTTGCAGGACTTGAGTCTGATTTGTTTATCTCTCCTGACTTGGACTTGGACTTCAGCATGGACTGCATTAGACTGACTTTTTTGTAATAGTCTATATTAATTTGGTATACTGAAAAGTTATCGCTGTAATACCACATGCACAAACAGATTGCAGGTCGTGGGTAAGTGTGTGTAGCCAGCCTACACAACTGAAACTAGTGACTGAGACCATTAAATCTCATGTTTACTAAGAGAATGTGAGAAGTACGCAAATTGGTGATTATGTCCATTTTCAGATGTCATTGATGTTGTGGTTATGTGTCTGCACAGGAATACATAGCCTGAATTTGCACATTTAATTGCCATTTTATTTTTCTACAAAATTTGATATACATCTGTCATCTTTTTAAATCCTTCAGAAGATGACGCTTATGTGACATTCAGATGGTTTTATTCAGCATTTTAGCATTTACCTGGTTTTTGCCCTGGCTATGACACCATTTAAAGGGAACTTGCATTTTGCTCTTGTGATTTTTGTGTTGTGTTGTTGCAATCGGATGATAATGACATTGCTTGTGGAGTTGTGACATCACTTTGTGCTTCTCTCTCTCTCTGTAGATCCCTGTGACTCTGAGCCCTGCATGAACGGTGGAACATGTGTATCAGAGGGTCCAGAGGGCTACCACTGTGTGTGTCCACCTGGCTATGGAGGAGACCCACACTGTGGTTTGTACACTGTTTGTTTTTTGAAGCATGTTTTTATACATACTGCGCTGTGTTTGCCCCCTGTGCTGAGCAACCTTGAGGCAAGACAGTTTCTTTTCACTGGAAACGTCTGTCAGTTGGGACAAATGGAAAAACAGATTTTACTGACATAACAAAAGACTCACCTTATAAAATAAATGCCTCCTTATGTCTACAATATATTACAAATATGTTTCATGCTTGTAAACAGTGTTTTCTGTCTGGAGACTTAAGTTTGTAAACTGCTTTCTCACCTGCATCAAAATCCATAGAGAAAATGTTGGTAAGTTTGTGTCACTTGTGTAAATCCCAACAAATGATTTCAAACACCAAAATCAAGGTAATAATAGAGGCAGCAGTGGATGAACATCTCCTGTGTGCCTTGATGTAAAATTGCTGATTTTCTCTATGGACTTTGGTGTGGCTGAACTGAGTGTGTCTTTGAGTCCCTGCTGGCAGCCACGTCTTCAGTGAGAGCGAGTCTGGTTCTCCGTGAAGGTGTAGCAACAGTATCTAAGTAACAGAACACTCCATCCCTCCTCAGCTCCTGCGTTATCCCTGGACTGCTCCGTGGACTTGCTCTTCCTGCTGGAGGGCTCTGCCTCTCTGACCTTGGAGGGCTTCCTCCGCCTCAAATCCTTCTTAAAGCGCGTCCTGCAGACAGTGATTGGCTCTGACAGCCCCAGTAAAGTGGGCCTGGCGGTGTTTGGTGGGGAGGTTCAGGTAGAAGCCCAGGTGGGTAAGTTCAAAGGAAACCTGAAGGGTCTGCTCAAGGCAGTGGAGGCGCTTCAGTCAGTCGGCGGCGAAACCAAGACAGGGCAGGCTCTGCGTTATGTCACGCGCCACGGCTTCATGAGTGCACCGGTCTTTGCCGATGTCGCGGATGACCTTCCGCGCGTGGTGGTGCTGCTCACTGCCACCCCTGCTGTCGACGAGGTGGTACAGCCTTCCAAATACGCCAGAGACAGAGAGATCTTTCTTATCGCGGTGGGACCAGACAACTTAAGGGGACAGCTGAATAATATCACAGGAAATCCCCAGAGAACCCTCACCTACGCGTCACCTGACAAGCTGAGTGCCAAGATCCCTGAGCTCAAGGCCAAGATCTGCAGTGTGGACACACAAGGTACGTAATGAGCAACACACAGTGATGGAATGTCAAATGATACCTTAGGTGGGCTATTCTGGTCAGACTGAGGTTTATTTGAATACAGTATATATAATACTATATACAGAATAGGCTGTTTATTGGCCAGATAAAGCAGCAAAGATATTCTTAAGATACTTTGCGTACATTTTATTCAGTGATTGGTGCCACGCTTTAGTTAGATCAAGCCTGCATTTCTCAAGCTGGATCTCAGTGTAGGGGACAGACGCTGACTTTGTGTCCATAATACTTCATACAATCATTCTCCTTTCAAAGTAAATGTCTCATATCGATGTTGTTGTCCCTCATGAATATTAAAATGTAATCTTCTAAGTCCTGTTTTGAACATTTGAACTCGTCGTCCAGGTTGTCTGGGCCAAGCAGTGGACCTGGTGTTCGCTGTGGACGCCTCTGGTGGAGTGAGCAGCGACAACTTCTCCATCCTGCTGGACTTTGTGCGCAGCCTCACCGTGCAGTTTGACATCAACCGCGACGTGGCCCAGGTGGCACTCGTGACGTACGGACGGAAACCCGCCACCGTCTTCCACCTGGACACCCACGAGACGGGTTCCGCCATCCTCAAGGCAGTGGACGAAGCCAACTACATGGGTGGAAAGGCTTCAACCGGCACAGCTTTGCTCCACATCCACTCCAGCGTCCTGACCATAGCCAAAGGTGCGCGGCACGGAGTCAACAAGGCCGTGGTGGTGCTGACTGACGGTTCAGGTGGAGGCGATGCCGTGGTGCCGGCACAAAAGCTCAGGGACAACGGCGTTTCACTGTTTGTGGTCGGTACTGGAGACATCCAGAGGGAGAGGCTGCTGCAGATTGCCGGTTCAGAAGAGCACCTGATCACTGCGTCATCTTATGAGGATCTCAAGTACTTTGAGGACGTTCTGGTACAGATGCTGTGTTCAGGTGAGCTGCATGCTGGGAAATGATTTATCTGGTGTGTAAACCGAAGCTTTTTTTGTCAGATATACCCAGACGTATGTTTATTTCAGTTTTAGGGCTGACTGATTTGGGTAAGATATTTGATATTTGATTGCAAGTTGAAAAGTGAACTTTTTAAGTCAAACTTCATATCACTATTTACTATCTTATAGATTTAAAACCACATGAGATATCATCAAATATTACTACCAAGCAAAGATATGATTGTTTCTGTCAGTTTGTATCCAACAAAGGACACATGACAGTCAAAAATACAATCAGTCTTTTGGGATTTTCTGAATTTTATATGTACTTTATGCAAAGGTCTTGCTTTACGTGGCCCGCCGTTTTGCACTGCCGTATTTCACCATGAACAGATGATCAATCGATAGATAGGTGTCCTGTACTTGTCCTGAAAAGAAGTTGTTGTTTTTTTCACCTATTTATAACTAGAACACTGATATTTAGTACATTGTTGTAAATATCCTTTGTCTGTGGTGTGTTTTGCTTGTGTTTGCTGGTGTATTGTTCTGTGTATTCATGCTGACGACATCCTGATTGTTTAAGTTTGGTTGAAGAAATAAAATAAGAAAAAAAAGAAGGACCCGAGGAGCCTCTAACAAACGTGATTTAAAAAAAATACGAATGTGAAACTTTACGTTGTGGTAATCAGCTGTTCTTTCTTCATTTCTTCCAATCAGAGATAAAGAAGCCAGTAAACCTGTGCAACCCGAACCCCTGTATGAACGAAGGGGTCTGCGTCCTCTCAGGGGGGAGCTTCCGCTGTCAGTGCCAAGGCTACGAAGGACCTCACTGTGAAACAAGTCAGTGGCTTTCATTTTAGCTGAAAAATAACATTTTCATTTTCTTTTCCTTTCTGGTTTAAATATTCCACAGGAAGAGCCTCAGGGGTTGGCAGGGGTTTTCCTGAGAGCACTTTCTTTTCAATTATTCCTCACCATGGGTGGAGGCGTTCTGTTTTCATATTGTTCAGCCATCTGTGTGTATGTTCAGGCATTATTTTAAGACAGTCATGAGGAAATCCTTTTGGGTTTTGCACAAGCTTTGAGTTGAGCTCAAGGATGAACTTATTAGATTTTGGTGGTCAAAGGTCAAGGTCATTGTGACCACAAAAAAATACCTTCTCTTAAGAGTGCCTCAGGAGAAACTTTGAATTACTTTAATCTGGTACAAATGTTCACATTAACTAACAGATTAACTGCATGTCATTGGCCTCTTAGATCATTGTTTAATGAGTTCATGCAATGCAGATGAAGGCTTTCTCTGTATAAGTTTGGATCCTGTCACTCCGGCAACAGCGATATCGTGCTAGTAAAGCAAGACGGTTGCAATCCAGGTTGGAGTTTGACTGTAAATGCAAAGCAGCACCAATGACAAATTAATTCTTAATTCATTTCATAAGATAAATACAGCATATGAGACCAAATGGAGGCAGAAGAACAACAACCCTAAATAATCACCCAAAAGTGACACGCTGCAGCTTTAAGTTATTTGGAAAGAAACTCGGTCGGCATCAGGGCGGTACTTTTAGTCAACCAAATGTTAATCATTTTTGCGTGTTTATGCAAAAGTCACAAATTCCTTTGTGTTTTGTGTTCATAGGAAGCAGGAGACCTTCATCCAGGGGAGATGTTCCGAGGCCCGCTGGTCTCAGGAGGAAGAGCAGGCAGAAGAAAAGCCACCAGGAGCTGCTGCACCACTACAAACTGAACCGCCGGAGAAACGCTGCCTGACACACTGGCTACACTGGTTTAAAGGGAAAATTAATGTAACTGTTTCAGTATTTAAATTTGAACACGTGCCTTCACACTGTATGTATCTCTGCTGTTGTCTCAACACGGGTGTCTTGTACTCAGAGATGTCAACTTTTATATTATATTATATATTGTATACGTGTGTCATGATTTTTATTCTCAGTGTTTATTCATCACAACATTCTTTCCTCGTGCAATTGAGAAAAAGACACCATATTTGTCTCAAGGATGTTTTATACTTGGTATTACATTTGAATTACTTTGGTGCAGGGGATGCATGATTTACAAACAGCATTCTCCAATCTAAGGAGCTAAAATCTGTTTGTTGCTCTTGTGTTCCTGTTGCCAGCCAAGTTTTCAGTGAGAGTGAGCTTTCATATCTCAGGCTGGGTCCCAGTGCAAAAAAACCCTTATCTCTTTAAACTGTGTTTTAAAGCTCTAATGAACAAAGTATTTGGATCTGTATTATGCATAGCTGGAAATGGTTATCGGTGGATGCAACAGCGATCCATTCAGAGGGGTTCTTCCGCCTGGTTCTTTCTGCGGAAAAGATGCGTTTTCTTGCTCTCTTCTAAACAACAGGTTATAATATTCCGACTTTATTCTTGTAAATTTATGACTTAAATCTCGTAAATTCAGACTTTATTCTTGAAGTGTGTCTTGCACAAACCCCCCCCCGAGTCATTTTCCAGCCAGTTTTGTTGTCGGTACATTTTTTTTATTTGAATAAAAAGTGCATTTCTAGCTAGCAATACAAGCCACAAGGCCAAAGAATGGTGTAAATATATTTACATCTTGGCTACCAGCATATATGAACCAAGCTACGAAAGTGTACACAGTGGCCATTTTTAGTAGAGGGGGAGTCTTACTGTCTCACACTTCATTGGTGTCAAATATTTGGCTGTTTGCAACATCCTTATGAAGAGCAATTGTTAAACTGGCCAAAATTCTCCTTCGTCAAATTCCTTCTTCGAGCAACGAGAGGAAACAAGGGAACTTGAAACATCATTAAAACCATGATTATCCAGTGGTATTTGAAAGGATAGATGGTGTCCGGCTCTGATTGGCTCTTCATACTCTTGGCAAGGAGGTGATGAGGACGAAGGATCCAGAAGAGGGAGGATGTGTATCTTTCAAACTTGTCTGTTCTTTGCGTAAGTGGGACAAATGTGTGGATTTCATCAGGTCACAGAAGACCAAATTGTTGCCCTCCTAAGTGGTGGATTTCTTTTCCCATTCCTGTAAAAAACCAAAGAAAAATCATGAAGGTTTTATTCAAAATATCTTACACTCTGAATGAAATCCACAGTCTCACCTTAGCTTTCTGCATAACGTTGCCTTTTGTGCCCATGATGGAGGAAGGTCTGCTCTTCAGTGCAGATGCTGAATTGACAGGTGAGACCTGGTCCACACTGAGGCTGCTGTTTGAGGGCTGGGATGAAGATGATGATGAGGAGGACGACGACGACATTGGCAAGGATAATGATGGCTGGGGAGTAGGCAGGGTTGCTGATTTAGACTGAGGACAAAAGGACAGAGAGGCAGTAGGTGAATCCCAATGAACACGGACGTCACAAAATAACACACCTGAAGCTTGTACGACATCTTAAGAGCATGCTTTCCTTGCCAGGTGGAAACTGACTTTGTAAACCGCTCACTCTCCTAAGAGAAAAAGAAAACCAGTGTTTTTAGTTCAGGGGGACAGTAGAGCTGCTGGTCTACTGCTGCCTGGATCCACTTGTGTAACTCAGTTAAATCCAAATGAAGGCTTTCAAAAACCAGTCACTGAAATAACACAATAACATTGTGAATCAACAGTTCCTGCTTCCTGTTAACCTTACATCGCTATTTTCATCACTGGACTCTGGTGCAGGGAGGGAGTGGTTTGCAAAGTGACACAATCTTTGGTTTCCTGTTGGAAAAAAGCTGTAAAGCAGTAAAGTAAAGTGATGAGCATATCTTTAAGATGGTGCACACCTAAGGTGAGGCTTTTGTTGAGTCGCTATAATCAGGGTTTTGTGCAGTTGCTCCCAGTCACAGACATGCTTTGCTGAGCTTACACCCTCCTGGGCTGGACACACACAGGACACAGGACAGTGATATCCACAGCATGTGTCTCTGCAGGTGTGCAACACTAACCGTGGGTGTGTCCTGGAGACTGCTGTCCAGCGTGGTTCCCAGTGTGAAAGGCCCTGACTCCACCTTCTTCAGACTCTCCTTCACCTCCATCAACCGAAGCTCCACCTCAACCCTGCGGCGCTCCGCCTCCCGACACGCCTCCTCCCTCTGCTTCAGACGAGCTTCTATTGAGGCCTGCTGTTTGGGATCTGAGGGCAGCAGAGAGCCACACAGTCAGTCATACGCATCGATTTCTGTTTGTTTGTTTTTTTAAATCACAAGTGCAACAGGAAGTACATGTGCACCTTGGCAGGCACTGAGCTCCTCTTTGGTCTCTCTCCTCTCCTTCTTCAGGTTGGCCAGGCTGCTCTTCACCTCCTCCCTTTCTTTCTCCAGGCGGTCGCGCTCATCGATGTAGCGCCGCATGTCCGCCTCTGTGCGGTTTTTACCCAGTTTCCCTTCGACTGTGCCAGAACCACCTGGGGATGGAATGTTGATTAATGTTGACGTTCATTTTAGTCACAAAAGGAGCATCGGGGAAGATTTTGCACATGCTTCTCAGATTTTTGGTGTTTGTCCCACAATTTTGACTGCTTCATTTATCCTAATTCCAGAGAAAAATTGGAATATTGCCTCTATGCCATCTTCCTGTCAGTTGTAGGATTGTCTTATATATTTGATTTAAATGAATTAATGTTGCCATGTGACATAAGCGTGGTCAATTATGCCCAGGACCATTTTATTTCAAATATTACAGACAGACTTTTCATTACTATGATGCAAATGAGTGGTTTCCCATATAAATGATGCATATTTTCTATGCACTATTTACACTCTGAGTATGTTTTTCTACTGAGACCTGAAAATACCATGTGGAAACTGTTTCTTATTTTTGTAATTAATAGAAATAATTTCTTTTTAAATCTGAATCTACCTTCCACTGTGAAGCTGTGTGTTCACCTGCAGAAGATGCAGCTTTTCACTAGGGGGAGCTGTAGTAGTAATTTTACAGAGACTGGGCAGCTGCTTGACTCATGTCACCATTGGAAATATAGTACAGTAACATATGAGCACTTATCATCCCAGGTTCACCCTCTCACCGATGGTATGAGCTTTGGGCCGCAGGGGCTGGGGACTGTGGGGGAACCCACTGGCCGTGAGAGCTGTTCCTCCTTTGTGGACAGAGGAGGTGAAGGCCTGTGGGATTTCCACACTCGTCCTCTTGGGAGTCTCCTGGCTTTGGGACGTGGTTTTCAGTGGTGGCGTTTGCTGTGGACTGGGACTCGGTGACGACACTTGCTCTGGTTTGCTGGCGGCAGAGGTCGAGCTCTGCGTCTCATTTGACGCAGGCATTGGCTCAGGCTCGGGGGAGTTACTGGAGCTGACCTGAAATCAGTCATTTCATGATAATTAGATACAGACACAGACGGACAGACAGACAGATAGAGTGCAGCTCCAAATCACCTCTTTAAGTGGACTCGAAAAGTCTCTCAGTTCTTCTGTCTGTGCTGGGGAATGGCTGATGGTTTCTTTGGTGGGCGGGGCTTTACTTCCACCAGATGAATGGAGAAATGAGCGCACAGTTACTAGATCCAGGTAAAGTCTGTGTTCAGTCTCCTGCTCTGCTCCCACTGAGTCCTTGGCATCCTGTGTGCATGATTCACTCTGTTCCTGGAGGTTGTTGTTGTCGTCCTGGGCGTCTGTCGGGCCGCTCTCATCGGCGTCCTGCATGACAACATGGACGACGTTAAGAGATGGAATGTGGCCAGATGGAGTGAGTCCATGTCACTGATTACAAAACAACAAGGGCAGAGGCCGGCGTGGTTTGTTTTTCTCGGGAAAAAGCAACCACGCCACATGATCCCACCCACATGAGCCCTTTGTCTGTTTTAGGTTTACGGTAATCAGAAGAGTTTGTCAACCTGGACTGTCTAAACCTCTCGGGTATGTAGTTTATTAATTTAAGTCTGGAACCATGGCTTTCCCCCCAGAGTCAGCTGTGATTAGAGTCATAGAGTCAAAAGCGGGGAGCTTTGGAGGATTCACAGCACAGATAATGGATGGATGGATGATGAAATCATTCATTCATTCATTCATTCCTTGTAAAGGACAGTGGAGAGCCTGTGCCGTGTGGGGTAAAAGGGCTCATTGCAGTGACCCGGATTTGATTCCACCCATGGTTCTTTGCTGCGTGTCTTCCTCTTTCTCTCTCTAATCCTTTTCAAGATATTCTTTCCTATCTCATGAAGGCAAAAAATCATAAAAATGAATCATAACGTAACCATCGCTGCATATAATTATAGACTTTTGTTGACATTTGAGCTGAAACCATCAATACATTTGTCATTAGGGAAGTCATTGGTCATCAATTATGTGTTCATTCTTTCAGAATAATGGTTGGACATAATGAAAATAATGTGAAAATGAGCTGCATTTGAATGAGATTATACATCATAATCTATCACAGATTAACTCACAATAATGACTTGTCCTTTCAATTTGAACACAAAATCAATCAAGATTAAGTGGAAGTCCAAAAGAAAGGCATGCACGATGCTGCATACTTGCAATTACTACTACAATATTTACAATTACAAAATGTATTCAAATTATACTCATTATATTACTGATGTTTTGTGTCCTAATGCACCATTCTCCTTAAAATAAAATAAACACTATGTCTCCCAGAATGATTCTACATTTAAAAATGTGGAAAATAAATTTAGCAGGCGTATAGACGATAAAGGACGACGATCGAGTCGTCCTGAACGTACCTCTGGATCAGCTAAAGATGCCACATCATCGTACAGTTCATCTGAGTTTTGAGCGACGGACGTTTCAGTGTCTATGTAGGTGTTTGGCTCTGAGAACCTTCTCTGCATCAAGCTGGAGACACACACGGATACACAGAGGCTTGAATTGTGTTCTCACATGTTCAACCTGTACAACTGTTTGCCCTTTAAATAAAAAGGATCTAAGAGTTTTACTATAAGGAAGTCTTGGCAGCATTAACGATGCTGGTGATCCGCTCCGCATTGACGTAGTCGTACGTCAGCTCCTCTGGGTCCGTCTTGGTGCCCATTTGTGACAGCAAGAGGCCGAGCCAGTGACCCATGTCTGCTGATGTCTTCGCCTGGAAGAGGTGGAGGAGAGGAGAGAGTGGGAGAGAGTGGAAGAGAGTGGCGTCAGTGCAACCTCTGGGGTTTCAAACTTGGAAGTAAATGCTGTGTGTCTGCTACAGAAAAGGTGCAGGAAACGAGACCCACCCATGCTCATGGTGTCAGATTGTAGGGAGATTAACCCTGTTCCGACAAATTCAGTGTTTTCACAGTGAAAGCTGCAACTGTGTAACTGTCATTTGTGTTGTTGCTGATGTCACACAATACTATCAGACCAGACTGAGGGAGCGTTTGCATTATTTCCATAAAACTGTTTTTTGTTTTTTTTTAAGCTTTTTCATGGGCATCGTTATGTGTTTTCAGTCATAGTCGCTGAACTAGCTCAGTGTTGGTGTTGCCTCTGTCTGTCTTGATATAAAACAAATCACTTCCTGTGTGCAGTGTGGGAATCTCGCTGGGTGATATGAGATCTAAACACCCCTAAACTGAGAAACACAGAGAGAGTCTTGTGGAGCTGATGGGCTTAATCAGCATTTTGTGAATAATGCTTTAAATGTAACAGACATTATATTTAAAGGTAACACAGTTACACTTTGTTTTTCTATCCATCCTTTCTGTGTTTGCATACATATGTATATATGTATATATATATATATATATATATATACTGTATATATATACTGTATATATATATATATATACATATATATATATATATATATACATATATATGGCTCCTACACAGTGACCTCAACAGCTGCTGGATGTTACATATATGTATATGTAACATCCAGCAGCTGTTGAGGTTCCCATAGAAACGGATGATTTTGAAAACTGTTGTGTGTAAAACGTCTCTTTCTTCATGGGGTTAATGCATCACATTTATGTCGCCGGACCTTTTTATTTTGTTTGCATAGTAAGCTTTCACTCACAAAATACAAAAGGCACGCAAGCTGCCATAAAAACATGGCACGGCATTATGGCATTATTGACAGAGCCAAAAGTACACATAATAAAGCTTATTCTAAGGCTATGAAAACCATACAAAAGTACCATTGTCAGTTGATTTCGGTGATTTAGTAAAGGGTGGACAAGTAATTTTAAAATCAGATTAGCTGAGCTGAATTTCAGTTTGTAAAATAATAATAAAAAAAAGGAAAACCGATTAAAAAAAAGCATAAATTTCGTCAGAAACAGCCCTCGAGACTAAACATAAAATTCTCTTGCCGATGACTAAATATGCACTACAGCAGGGTGGAACTGGAAGACTAATGAAAATGGGTGTAGCAGTTTGTAAAACACCCCCACCCTTCACACACACCCACACACACACGCATACCATGACTGCATACACACATAATGTATGTAAAGTAAAGGCAGCGTCTGACGTCAGGAACAAGTGGTGCGTTGAGGATTGTTATACACAGCTGTAGGCTGTTTTTCTTTTTAAAAAATGCATGTTAAGGTCCTGGTTATTTGTCATCCCTGAGTCACTCCAACAAGGCTGAGTTAAGACGACACACTTACTTCTAAGAATGTTGAGCACCTCTCTAGGCCCGTACAATTCTTTCAGCAAGACATTTAAAGCATTGACGCGACACCGGTCGTCTACCTCGAGTGTTGCAATCTGTGCGCCGTCCATGTCGATCCTGAAGGAGTACAGGTGGTCGGGGCTGGGGTCAGGCAACACACTGCAGCCCTCCAGCTTCAAAGCGGGCTGGCTCACTTTGTTTTTGCCCTTGTCCTGGTAAAACCACAGCTGGCCGTTCTTAATAAGACACCAGCACGTCCGCCATTGGCTGTTCACCAGCACGTTGAGGTAGCCTGACAGAGGAGGGAGGAGGTCGACTGTAGCTGATGATGTACATCGAATCGTAAAAAGGGATAGTACAGTTTTTATTCCACTGCACCGAAGTCCATAGAGAATATCACCGATTTTACGTCATGTCACACAGGTGTTGCTGAGCCACTGCTGCCTCCATCACTCGGTTAGAACATGTTATTTTGTGACTTTTGCTGTTTGAAATCCTTTGTGGCCCAAACTCACCAAATGATGCAGCAGCAGAGAGCAGCTCTAAACATGTAGAACGTCTGTATGGACTTTGGTGCAGAAGAGTCTTTAGTAAATCAAATATGGTTTTCTTTGCGTCCCATGGCCCCGTGTCTTAAACTGGACCTCGGTTCTTGTAGACAGCACCGTCAGAACCTCACTTTAAAAAATCTGGGCTATCGCTTTAACGCCATTAACCGATTGACTGTTACTGGTTATTCCGCTGCGAATAAGTAAGTAAGTATGTAAGTTAAGTTTAATTATATAGCAGGAAAAAATCACAGTAAGTGTAAAAACAGTAAAAAAAAATTAAATTACATATTAAACTGCAAATAGAACATGCTCAGCTACAAGCACAGACATCAAAAGGTGAAAAACAGATTGTATTAAAACAAACTCATACTAATACCATTGGCAGAGACAACAGCATACACAGTGGCACATAATAATCACCTGAGGTGTTGACACATTTCTCTGGGCTCTCCAGTGATGAAGGTTTTTTCTTGCCAATGTTCATGAGGTTGCTGAACTTGAGTCCTGCACCGTATTTCTTCTTTACTGTACAGACGAGAGGAATCACGTTACATTTACGTGGTTATGTACAACATTAAAACACATACTACAAACTCACCGTCTTTGTTTTCAGGGGTTTCAGCGTGACTGTCAGTGCTGCTGCCGCTCTCTGAAGCCACCGAGTGTCTCTCACTCAGCTCTCCCTGTGTGTTTATATCTATGTTTTAGTCATTTAGAAGCCACGCTCCGAAAAATGAATAGTATTAAAGGGTAACGCAGCTATTTAAACATGTCTTTGTGTTAAGCACACCTTAGTGCAGATCAGCTTCGGGGAGTCGGTGACACTGTCACAGTGTTCAGCTGGCTTTGGACTGATCTCCTGAATCACCTGATGAACAAATGAGAGTTTTAAACACAGCAAGGATTCGTACATTATATGTATCACTGATGCTAAACCAATCACAGCTGTCTGTTTTACTCTAAATGGGAACATCATTTACAAAATTTGACATCATGTACTATTTAAGACTTCATACTAGTCATTGGGACCATTACGTCCTCTGGAAAATGTTTAGTGACGTCATAAATCAAAGCTCATTTTCCAATAGACTTTTCAATATAGTTTCACTTCCTATTTGGCTTCAGGAGGAACCTAAACGACTAAATCCATTTCTTTACATACTCCAGATCAGAGTCATAGATGCACTGTGGACACTTGCACTGTCAATATTACATCATTATACGTGAACTGAGTAAATGGTTAAATAATCAACTCAAAGCAAGTGACTCAAAGGCACTGAAATCATCAATACACCCATTTAATTATGTTTAATTAAAATCCAAATAAATCAAAATAATACCAAGAATGAGCAGTGGACACTCAAATTATGATTGGTTAAATGGGCATCAACAAAACTAAGTACATTTGATTAGGCATGTATGTGTCTTTGTCTGTGTCTTATAATAAACTGTAAATAACAACAATAATATATTACTTATAGGAAAGGTTGTGCAGGAAACAATGCAAACGGTAGTGTTTCATGTGTGTGCAGCTCACCTTCAGCCACTGCTCTGTCTGCTCTTTGCTCTGCAGGCCCAGCACGATGGCCTCTCCTCCGACAGGAGTGATCTTCAGCTTGTGCTCCTTCCTCTTCAGCTGCTTCTCCTTGTAGACCACACTGCAGCCCAGCAGACTCACATCCAGCAGGGGCGTCTGCTCCTTGGAGCTTTTATAGCACTGATGGGAGCAGAGGTAACACTGACGTTTAAAATATAATATTAATAATCACAATTACGAGAGTGATTTTCACGCCGTCCTGTACCCACCAGCAGGCGATGGTCTCTGATGACGCACAGCTGTTTGGCCCACTGGCCGAGCCACTTCTTCCTCCACAGGAAGGCGCAGATTCTAGAATCCTTCATCAGCTCAATGGACGCCTCGGCCGATGGCCACTGATGCTGTGCCGACTTCCCTCTGGTCACTTCCTCCTCGTCGTAGGACTCGTACGAGCTGCTGACGACCTCGCCGTCATCTAAAAGCAGAAATCAATGATCACCATCGCTGCAGATGTTAAAGTAAAGGACGAGCTTTATGAATAAGAAGATGACAGTAATGTCACGAGGTTTAAATTGCAAGGTTAAAGGGATCGTTGGGGTCTTTCGAAGGATGGTAGTGTGAGGCTTTGACACATTATCAACAATGACTTTGCCAAACACTCCGACAAGAGTGTTTCTGTCAACTTTTCTGTCAACTCTTGGACCCGGACACTCGCTTTGTCTGCCAGAAAGAACATGTTCACTGCCTCATCCTGCCCTGAGACAGCCCTTTCCGACTGAGAACTGCAAATAGTAAAACCCTTCCACACCAAAGCCCATGGAGAAAATCAGTGGTTGTTGATCCACTGCTGCATCATTTAATACTAATAAACCAGCACTCCTGTGTCTCCATGAGCTAAAATCTCAGATTTTCTCTATGGAGTGTGGTGTGGGAGAGCGAGCGGTTTACTAAGCCTGATTTATGAGGAGAGACTTTTGTTAAGTGGCCAAAAGCTTTTTTATTTCTTCAGTAAGAGCTCAAGTGTGGAGTGTACACGTCCCAGACTGGTTCACGGAATTGGTGGAGCTTGGCGAAGTCAGTGTTGGTAATATATCAATATATACACAACAAGCACACTTCAAATACCTGAAAGATCCCTTTAAAGCCTGATTATTTCTCTACATTGATAAGTGGCTTTAATAGATGCCACATTATGTTCATAAAGGAAAATAATTAATAAAGGACATTTAAATTACGATGCAACTACTGGCTACAACTACAGTTGTTTCTGGTGGACAAAGGCCACCGCAGTTGTCGAGTCATGGCCTCTCTGTCTCAGTGCTTTTGTATTTAGAACAGGGTCAGTGTTGCACTGCAGGACACAGCACTTTCTTTTAGAAGCAAACATCTTTCCTTTACAGTCGACCACAGACACAAGTGTCACTGTCAGTTTCACCTTTGGTTAACAGCTCCAGTCTAAAAGGGACACTTTTCTACAGAACAGCAGACAGAACAGAAACGTCTGACACCACTGGTCTCATTTTCTGTCAACACTCAGCCACAAACACCCGCATTTCCATAATGAACTAGTTTCAAAGGTCTTAACGTTTAATTTTATCATGCTGTGCTCTCAGTTGTTTTTCCATTTGCACTCCCTCAGTACTGTTTTGCTGCTTTTCACCTTTACTCAGCTTTGGATTAATAGTTTAGCTTTGACTACTGGACTACTGCTTTTCTTTTGGGTTTGTAGCATAACGTGAATGTTTCTTTATTTATTCAGATGGAATATTAAAGCTCCACTGTGTAACTTCAGTGGTCTCTAGCGGTCTTTACCATTTAAAAGTTACACACTACAGCTTTAATGTCATCAATGAGAAACAGAAACGTGATTAAAAGCAGTGGAATTACACAAACGACATTGAACTACACGTGCAAATAAGCTATAAAGACACATTAACAACTGTTTTTAATGAAGAATTAAGAATTGCCCCAGTTACTTTTGCTATTTTGCCATTTTATTATTTACATTTCTGTTTTAGAATAAGTATGATCAGTTTAGTTGGTCATTATTCATTTGACTGAGGGCTAAATCCGTACAGACGTTGACACTGGTGAATCCATATACGCAGCGGAGAGCAGAGAGAGGAAGTGAAGGGAGAGAAAATGTGAAAAAAGGGGATTTTTTTTGACCAGTGCAAGACGGACGCCAAGTGTTTGTTTTCAAAATTCAACAATAAACCAGAAAGAATGCAGTTCTTCCTCACTAATTCCCCCTCAGTGGCCATTTGCTTTGACTTTAACATAATTATTAGTGATTTGTTTCCCCTTCTGTTTGGTCTTTGTGAACACAAATCAAACATTGTATGTGTTGTATGGCAACTGTTGTTTCAGCGACAACCCTTATGGCTCTAATCAACAAAACGATTTAATCTAATCTTGTGTCTTTATCAAGCAGGTATGGGGAAGAAGGAAGACGACACACAACCACATTTCTTACCATTGACCGTTTCCTCGTACGGCTGTGCCTCCTCATAGTAACTCTCTGAAGTGTCTGCACTGGCTGGAGCCGGAACTGCAGGTAAGGGGAACGGCTCCCGACCCACCACTCCCTGATGAGATTAAAGAGGGACGGGGAAAAGATGAGATGAGGGATTAAAAAAAAAACAAAAAAAAAAACAGAAGAATTGCTGCGGGATGATGAAATGATTGGAATAGATGGAATGATATCTATTTTATTTTAGTGAAGTGCCTGAAGACAATAGAGTAGTAGCCTCTGTGCGTGTAGGTTCTATGAATTCCCCGAACTATGACACAAACATTATTAACATGTGTTGTCCCTCTGGGCTAAAATATTACGGCTAATCCAGCCGTCACGTCAGGAGTAAGAAGGGAATTCCTCATGTAACCAATCCTGGGCTGATCCAGGGCATCGGAGAGTTAGGTTTGCCTTCAGGGAAAACTCTCTGTGTGTGTGTGTGTGTGTGGAAAAAAGAGGGGATATTTATATATGTGTGTGTTTGTGTCTGAAGTGTGAAAATGAGAGGGAGGGGAGTGTGTGTGTGTGTGTGTGTGTGTGTGTGTGGGCCCAGTGGCTTTCCTGAAATCAATCAGCAGTCTGGCTTCACTTCTGTCGCCCTTCTCGTCTCCTGTGTGGTAAAAACTGTCTGTCTGTCTGTCTGTTCCTGTCTATGTGAGTGGAAACCAGCAGACTCACTGTTGTTCGGCTGCTTCAGCAAGTCTCAATTCAATCAAACCCAATTAAAGACTCGTCACTGCTTATGAATATACATCTGACTAAAGTCAGCAAACCAAGCTCCACGCGGTCGTCTTTTAAATCTGTTTTGAACACATGTGTCGTCACCGGAGATCGTTATATATTCACTGTTTGGATTTGCCAGTGACGGACCGACAAAGACATGCAAAGACACGCACATTAAAATGAAACACAGGGTGCTGCTGGGGAGGAGTGACAAAAATGATTAAAAGCAGGAAGTACTCACATACCAAAATTCTTTATTACTGTCCAGGTGTTTATTGGGCAGTAATAAAGGGCCCGTTGATACCTGTTCACATGTGGCATCACAACGCACTCTGGATGAGTCTCTTGTGACGCGTTGTGTGATCGTATCTAACGTCCCCCTCCCTTTGACGTCATAAACTGGTGGAAGAATAAACTTAAATGATGTCTTTCATGAGTTTTTGCAGATCCTGTCCACTGTTTCCATATGTATCTGTGTGTGTGTGTGTGTGTGTCAAGCCCTACTTGCGCTGGTGTAACATGAAATATGATTTTATCCATTAAAAAGGAAATTCTAACAGACCAGTACTTAACATGATCTGCTAAGGACTGATGTTAATATCAGGTCTAAACTGCAGACCAAAGAATTTATACGTTTAAAATAAAATGAAATATTATATATCATCAACACATTTAAATGTGAAGGATGTAATATTTTAAATGACTTGTTGGTAGCGTTTCTCAGACTCACTTGAGGACCACCTTGAAGGTTTATTTTTCATTATAAATCATATACATCATGTACCGTCACATCTGGTAACTGCAAAAAAACAAAACAAGCGCCATCTAGAAAACCGTTCAGGTGTTTCCATTTCAGGGAAACCCTTTGTTATTTGGCAGATACAAATAATCTATATTTGGAATTGTCAGGTCATGTAGTGAGTAACACAATTAACGTCTGTTATTTAATCTTTACGAGACTCACCTTGTATTTATTTTTAAAGCTGGAGGCCGCCAGCTTTAAAAATAAACTTTGTCTTCACTTATCACTTAAAAAAAAGAGACAACTGGAGCAGGAAGTAAATAAAATGACGACGGGGAAAGTAAAAGAATTTCAGACCTGTCAGCGTGGCACACATGTCAGATAAGTCACCTGAGGACACAGCTCGCACACTGAGCTTGGACCTTGAGGAATAATTGATCTGCAAAGGTGAAACTTTTTAAAACAGAAAGTTAAGCTGTTAAAATGAACCCGATCAGAAGAGGAATCGCTCTGTTTGTTGTGTATTTTTTTGGTGTGGTTGAATTGTCACTGTTACTATGACAACAAAAGTGTTTTTGTTGTTTTTATATATGCATTAAAAACAATGACGTAATGACCCGGATGTCTTTGGCATTTCTTATCAAAACAACAGCAAAAATGGTGTCAAGTCTGTTATGCAATTAACAGACAGGCAGACAGACAGACATTTCTTTCCTTCATAGATAAACCATGTTGGAAAAGTCTGATGCTGTTGTTTACATTTTAAACCGTCTTCTCAGCTGAACTCTGTTTATGAGACCCTGAGTTTCTTAACGCTAAGGTTTCCTCCCATTCCTCCCTGTCTGTATTCCTTCATTCTGACTTTATTCCTCCCCCCTAAGGCTGTGTCATTCTCAGGAAGATCACAGGAATAAGAACTGTAACCTTTACACAGTGGATACTCGTATATCATGTGAACCATTCAAGAGCCATGTGGGTGGGTGGTTCTGTGGAAAAAGAGCTTTCTCTTAGTCAGACATCCATAAGTGAGATCATAGACTGAGGGCGATATATAATAAGATATAAGAAAGACTTTTAACCCCTGAACTCCTCTGTATAAAGCTTTTACTTTCTTAAATATTCAGAATTCTTTGTCACAAATATATCTGAAGAAGCATCTATGTCATGGTGTGTAACATCAATATTGGCTCAACCTGTTAATAGACCTCTCTGATTTGGAAAAATTAAATGTCCAAATGAAGTTTTTCAAAACCAAGCATCTAACAAAACATCTGCATATTATGTTAAAGCTGCAGTGGGAAAAACAGAATCTACAGGTTATTAAAATATAGTGCAATTGTGTAACTGTGTATACTGAAAAAAAAATCAAATATAACTCGACTTTGGGGGTTGATCATGTCCAGTACAACTGAAGTACAAGAAAAGTGAGTAACACTAAAGGAAAAAAGGTAGAATATTGTATTTGGTGGTCATCAGCCTGTAGTGGGTCAACACTACAACAACAAACTGTCAGACGAAAACCTCTGTTTGTATGACATTTGACAAACTCACAACTTCTGGCATGGGCCGCCAGTAAACAGGGAATCCCCCCGGCTTGTGAGTTCTTTTCCCACCATATCACTTCAGTGAAGTAACACACTTCCAGTAACGCGGAGCAGATGCCGTAAGCTGTCATAATAACAGGCGTCATGTCGTATGGCGGAGATTTGTTTGCGTGATTAGCCCACATGCCAGAAAAGTGCAGGAAAGGATCCACGAAAGAAATGTGTGGGACGGAGATGTTATCACTGCGGTTCAGGGGGAGCAACATCAGTTTTGCATTATGGGGCTGAAGAGGAAGAAGGAGTATCAGCAAAAATGAATATTAGAACGTGACATGAGTTATAATTGTATGTCTATGGAAGAGATTTTTTGTGACCTTATATTTAACAATTATTCCATTTAGGTGTGTCACTCACTCTTAATATGTTGTGCAAGCATTCTTCCTATAATGTAAATGACTTTTTGCTTTTCCACTAGCGATATCATTTTTTTTAGTACCTCAGCTGAGCTGATATTAAAATGTGACATCGACGGACTGCAGGACACTGATTGGTCATAAAGATTTGTCACCGGAAGAGTCACAAGACACAAGAATCAAACCGAACAATGCCGAAGTGTAGATCAGTTAAAAAAGACTTAAAAATCCTGAAAATGGACAAGGACATTTCTCAAATCTCAATATTTAACAGAGGAGTCTGGTGTATTTAGGGACAGCACTGCTGAAAGCCAACGATTGGGAGCCGAATCACAACCCAAGTCTTATTTCAGTTCAGTGACCGTGTCAGACGGAGTCTGCACTGCGTTCATTCACAAAGTACTCAACAACTGAGTGAACACATCTTTTCAAACTAATTCTAAATGACTCAGTACACTGAAAAGCGCTGCTTTGCTCCTCACTAGACTAGTTATAAATCAACATCACAGCATGTGCGTGCA
This sequence comes from Solea senegalensis, assembly GCF_019176455.1. NCBI lineage: Eukaryota > Metazoa > Chordata > Actinopteri > Pleuronectiformes > Soleidae > Solea > Solea senegalensis. The sequence goes on from NC_058041.1 coordinate 14,171,554, forward strand.
GCTGTGGTGTGACGACCCCTCCCAGGTTGAGGAGGTACTATAGTAATGGAAAATGCCCCAAACCGTGCAGTCAAGCCGTGCTCCAACTGTACAGTGGAAAAACGCCACATGTTGCATCACAAGAGATCGGACACTCCCATTGGCTGCTCAAGTGAAACTACTCTGCATTTAGGTCCCTTCAGCTAATGACTTCCCCTCAAACACCTGCAACCTAAAAAAATATTATTCATTCAGGTAGATTGTGTGGTTGTGTGAATTTAGTTTTCTTTAAAGTTGTGTACATCTGAACATCCTGAAGGCAGAGCTTCCACAAAAACCTAACAGGGTCTTGAGTATAACGGGGGAGTGTATTTTAACAAGGTTGATAACAACACAGACAGTACTATACATTTAAGATAATATTTGTTTCCTGACATCCTGTAAGGCTGAATGTTGCATACTGGACCTTTAATCAACCATCCCTTATCCGTCATTCATTCCAGGCCTTTCCAGTAGGTGACGATGTCAGTGCAATACTGTTGTTTTAACCTTGATACAGAGCAATATGGACGATGCTATAATCACAAAAAAGAGCTGATGATCATGATGGAGATAAACAAGGATCCAGAAATCCAGCAATTTGTATCACTGCCTTTAACTTGGCATGGTTTAAGTCTGACAAAAGCTGGACTTAATCCATTTTTGTCCATGTTAAGGAGAAATCATTCGACTTCATGAGAAAGCACGAGAGGCAGCTTCAAAGCCTGAGAGGAGACTTTAGTGAAAATGACCCTTTAAAAAATATACACAACCGTCCTGACAGTGTAAACTGCTCTACAGCGAAAGAAAAACCCTGCGGTCTCAGCATCTGTTATTAATTAAAACAAAGAGCCAGGCATTCCAGAGCAGCAGCAGCAGCAGCAGCAGCAGCAGCAGCAGCAGCAGCAGACCCCCACAACACACCACCCACTCTTATCTCTGTCCTTTTTCCCCATTTTTTACTCATCATCAAAAAAAAATAACTACATCAGCATGTTGTTTGTGCCGAGGCTAAAGAGGAGCCATTCCACATGCCAGCTGGACTTATATTAAAAAAGACAAGGGAGGGACGACGTGCAAGGTGTGTGTCTGTGAGTGTATTTTGCGTGTCTTTGCGATCGCTCCAGCTCTGTAATAGCCACTTTAAACCTCAGGTTTCCACACACACACACACACACCCTCACCACAGAAACGCCGGGTAGAAGGAATGGATCGAGGAGTCAGAGCATTAATAACAAAGCAAGGTGTGTGTGTGGCAGAGGAGCTTAGAGTAACGAGTGGGAACGAGAGCCCAAAAACCGAGGAGTCAGAGGAACATGGAAAATCCCTGGTTCCCATGCCAAGAATCCGGTGCAGTGAATACACACACACACACACACACACAGCAAGAGAGAGACGCGTGTACATGTCTTCAGAGTACATGTATTTCCTGGAGATACATTCTAACCTTAACCATAACTTGCCTTTGCCCATAACGTAAACCCTAACCAACCGTATACAAGTATATATCTAACCTTGCACTAAACTGTAGTAGAAATAACGACATCTAACGGTGAGACTGCAGAAGAGGACACAAGGGACAGGGCTTAAGATGCAAAGAAGAAGAAGAATATCTACCTTATACAAACATAATTAGTAAATTCAATTTCTGTTGATAAATGTAACACACGGGACCTGTAACTTTTATTATGATAACTCATGTTACGGGGTTTAAGGTCATACCTGCAGTTTAAAAATGTATGTAATGTTTTGTTCTGTTTTCGTTTGAAAACTCAGGGGTTGACAAAGACGTAAATCCCCACGTTCACTGCAGGACCAAACAAAAATCTTTGCTCTTACTTTTCTCTATTCTACTTTTTTCATTATAGCTATAACGTGTGAAACTGAGAAACAACTGCTTCCTGTTTACACTGGCAAGCACCCGTCCAGTGTACCTGAACGTCACATGATATATGATTATAGGTGTGTTGGTGTGGATGCAGATTATTTTGATTGAAAGTGCTGTTGTGTACCTTTAATGTACACACAAGTGGGTTTTATGCACCCCCCTCCACACACACACACACACACACACACACACACACACACACACACACACACAGAACCCTAAGAAATCCATTTTGCCAACATGACCTCTCACGGTCAAAATGTCCTCTCAAAGCGAGGCATGAATGTGTCCTGACAGCACACTCCACACACACACACACACACACAGAGGAGAAGTGTGATCGTGATAAAAATATTTGTTGCAGCTCAGTTTCAGTGGAACTCTCCAGACCGTTGCTCTCTCTGCAGTCGTTGTACCACTGTAATTCACAAAAACTAAAATCATCATGAATAAGAGGGTAATAAATGTCAGCTGTATGGTGGGAGGAACATATGATATTTATTATTTTTGCCTTCTTGGGAACATTTTGACCTTTTGTGAAGCGTCATTGTTTTTCCTCCAGATTTAGCCCCCCCGCCCCCATACAGTATGTTGGCATAAATGTTTACCAGTAATCAACTTTAAAGTTTAACTATAAATAAAGAAGACCTCCGTGTGTACAACTGAAATAACCCCATAGAACAAAAGTGGATTTAAAGGGGAAATGCCTAATCATGAATAATTCAGTAACTACTGGTCTTGTGCTGGCCAATCATATCGTGGTTATGATAATCACCAGTTGCCGGCAGCCGCATTACCACTTGCTACGCTTGTCAACAGTGTTCCTTTCCCTGCCTGACGCCTGCGAGTGGCACAGCTGCTATCTATAGTTCAACTCTATTTTCAGCGCACGCAGACAGGACGCAATGGAAGTCGCACAATTCTTTATTTATCGTCCAGCTCTGGGGAAAAAATGACCAAGCTACACTCAAGTCAGATGCTGTTTAGTCACTTAAGAGGCAGTTTCCAGGAGAATAAAGGTCGAGGAGGTCATGGATTTGCTCGAAGGCCCGAGACTCCGCCGGGATATTCATTCAGAGAATGCAGCCCTTGATCCAGAGGAATGGGCGCACGGAGCGGGCCGGGTGAGAGTGAGGGTGGAGGAGAGCTGGTTCACTGTGGATCGAGGCTTTCTGGCGAGGTACAGCGACTACTTCTGTGCTCTCTTTCAGTCGGGGATGAGAGAGAGTTACCAGGATGAACTCCACCTGAAGGCCGGTGTGCGTGCGCGGGGCTTTCTCACCGCTCTCTCCGTCTGCAGGGGAGAGATTCCCACCATCACCGACCCGGATGAGCTTACAGATGCGGTGGAGTGCGCCGCCTTCCTGCAGGTCGCACGGCTGGTGCGTTATCTCTGTGACATCATCGATTCGGACAACTGCCTCTTGCTTTACCAAGCGGCCTCCATCTTTGGGGTCCAGCTACTGTTTCAGAGTGCGGCTCTGTTCCTCTGCGACGCTTTCTATGATTTAAAGGAAGAGGCGGAGAATACGATTCCAAATGAACTTCTTCAGTATTCTCAGTCGCTGTCTCCTCGTAGCTACATTGCTCTCGGCACTCACACTCCGTCCATGGAGCTGCTACAAGACTCCTTCAGATTTGTTAGCTATCTTGACGAAACAGAAGGAGAGTGGAAGCATTTAACACACCTCCCAACTCTCTGCAGCACCTCCAGGGCAGGTGTGGCAGTGCTGGACAATCGACTGTACATTGTAGGAGGGGTTCACGGTTACAATAAGAGCACAGTAGACAGCAGCTTTTGCTACGACCCTGACTCAGGGGTCTGGACTGTTCTTCCTGGTCCCCTGCAGTCACGGCACAACTTCACCCTGCTCGGACACGAGGGCCGACTCTATGCCGTTGGCGGCGAGTTTCAAAATCGGATCATTTCCACGGCGGAGAGTTACAACGTGTCGCACGGCGAGTGGACCTTTATACATCATGCGCCAAGGCCTGTGACGCACGCCGCTAGTGCAGTCGCACGACGGAGGATGTTCTTTTGTTTCTGGAAACCGCCACAAACCACAGACATCTACGAATATGTGCCGGGGAGAGACGAGTGGAGGCTCACCACCACGTTGATCAGACATCAAAGCTACGGCCACTGTATGGTAGCCCACAGTGACAACCTGTACGTGATGCGCAACGGGCCCTGCGACGACTTCCTGCGCTGCCTCATGGACTGCTACAACATCACCACAGGCCAGTGGACAGCCCTGAACGGACACTACATAAACAGCAAGGGGTCGCTGTTCACCGCCGCGATCCGGGGGTGCTCTGCGTTCACCGTCAAGCACCAGCTCACTCTCGAGTACGCCGTCCGTGGAGATGGATGGACGCCGCGCAGGCAGATGAAGGGCTTTCCAAAGAGTGGCTCACTGTGGACGTGTTTACTCAGGCTTCCCAAGACGGGACCAGTCACACCACAGCTGGATTCGGAAGGGAAGGAAGCAGAAATGGCTTTGCCAGACACATCTGAGGGATTTGTGGAAGCCACACCGCAACTGTGAAATTACAGCACGACTGAAAAACAACGTGTTGTTTTTGAGGGTTCCAAGACTATGAGTACACAAGTGTACAAAAAAAAAGAAAAGCGGCGCACTGATAGCTGAGCGGTGCCGGAGGTTGTTCCTCATTTCACTTTCTCATGCAGCCACACATGTGCACACACATGCTCACATGCTGACACTCGGCGTTTGTTCTGATGAGCAACAGCTGCTACTGTAGTTTTTATTAAGGGAGGCCACTGTGCGTGTGTGTGTGTGTGTGTGTGTGCAGTTCAAAGGCGCTGACGGGATGTTCGAAACCTCTCATTCCCCAACTTTTATTTTTTTCCCCCACTGAAGTCACACTGGGCCAGTTCAGGAGCCGCTGGTCCACCAGTGGACAGAAAACACAGCTACTCTCCCACACTCCTGCATGCATACTCGCTCAGGTTTGTTGCTCAATGAGTGATTAAATACCTGTTTCTATGGGAGAATACATTTCACTTGGCCTCAGGCCTGTGGCTAGTGGCCAGTGGGAAATGTTTTTTTGTCTTCCATGGCCACAGACTGCATTTATTTCAGTACATTAAAAGCCAGTGGAATTCTCTGGCAACATGTGATATCAATCCATAATACTTTATTTTGAATACTATTGAGTGCTTAGTGCTGGTAATGTTCTCACTGTAATAAAATACTGTAAATCTCATTTAAAGGTGGAATTTGTCTTTGGGCTCCTCTTGAATACACTGCACTGTACCTTGTGGAGTTGAGCACACATATAATGACAGAGGCTGAAAAGGCGACAGCATGTGTACGTTAAGCCACATACTTTTGTGTTAATCTCCTGTAATGGAATGAGGCACGTAATCACTTGCCCAAACATTTACCCATCACACGTAAACATAATGATATATCTTAGAGGCATTGTTCAGGGTTTTTTTTTTTAAAGGAGTGGTTGTATACCTGATACTCGGAGGCTCGCTTTTGTTGAAAACATGGAAAGAACTAATATCACAGCACACCTCCAAATTCATCAAATATGACAGACCAGCGGCTTGGCTAAAAACACTGATTTTCTCAATGGACTCAATGGTGATTGGAGTGAGTGTTTCTACAAAGCTATGCAAAACTCAATTTGGATATGTGGAGGCTAACTTATTCAAAAGATATTGTGGACTTAAAGAGGTATAGATCTTTTTGTTGAGTGGCTAAAGTCATTTTTGGTTATATTGTGATTGAACACATGTGGCGAATGTGTTTTTATATTTGTAAATATGTATGTGTGTGTGCGTTTATTCCACTATTAATGTCATTACCAGAAATGTTATTCCCCGTTGTCTGCCCAAGGCCTACAGATGTAAAATAGCTTATAGCAGCAGCAGCAGCAGCACTGTGCAGCTCAGGAGCCGAGCACTGTCGCTGTTAATCAAACATGATAAGAAGAAATAAATAAATAAATAAGTAAATAAATAAACAAGCAAATCACTTACTGTCCGGGGAGGCGGCAGGTCAGGAAGGCTCTTCTGTGGGACGGAAGCACTCTTAGCTGCCTTTCCATTGAGCAAGACATCTGATCGTTCAACTGTAGATCATGAAAAAGAAGTGGGGAGTCAGTGAATAAGAGCAGAAGTAAACGCACGGAAGAGTGCGATACATCGAACAAATGACTAATCATTTAAGTTTGAATTTAGATGCCATTTATAATATATTATTATATTTTATGTTTACATTCACTGCAAACATAAGACCCCTACATAACAACCATATGATAGAAAACACAGAACAGAAGACTCTGCCAAAAGAATGAAAGAAGTATGGGTTTTATGTTGTAATTATTGTTTGCCATTCATAATAGCATTACCACATCTGTAGATTTGACGTTCATTTAAGCTGTAGGGGCTTTAGATGAACCAACACTGGACAGTATGGAAGCATATCTTTATGGTGTCACTTTAATCATGTTCTAGTTTCCGCCATCCTGATGACGCAAGGTTTCAGAACATCATCAACAAGTTACAGTACAGACGAAAGCACTGTGACCACAAGAGCTTAACTTCACATCAGTATTGTTTAATTAGTGTTCACCTTCACATTAGCGTCTGAAAATGTCATAAAGTCATTTCGAAGCAGAGAGCGTGGCCTTATAACGCAGGGTAAACCTTGACTCTCACATCTGGGCCTCAGTCTGTGTGAAAGAAAATCTGTGGCTCTGTTAGTGTTGCTGCTGAAAGTATGTGCGTTAAGTCTCGGGCTCCTTGGAACCACATTCTTCATCACTGTCCAAACAAAACAGGTCAGTCTCTCAGATGGTGCACGGCTCTGAAGAAACAGACAGGAAATGGTGAGTGAGGGGAGGGGAGGGGGGAGCCGGGGGGGCCGCGGCTTACTTGCTGCAGCTCCTTCTCACGTCTGCTGCCCACTGCGATCTTATCAAAGTATGAGTGTGAGATGCAGCAACATGACAAGCATGCACTGGTGTTGCGACACCTCAAAATACCAGTGCAAAGGAAGTTTACAGTGGAAAAAAATGACTCAAATCAGATAAAGATAAATGGATGCATGTATAGCAGTATCTCTTTTACATGTTCTTAAATGCTTTCAAAAGAACAATTCCTTCATCATATTTTCAGCTTCAGAAAATATCAGCTTTGGCACAATGAACATTTTCTTTTACGATTATCTTTACCAAAAATAATGGTGATTCTTTAAGATTCTAGAGAAAGTATACAACCTTTTTTCAAAACATGCTGCAAAAACAATAGCTTACTTAACCAAAAAAAATATCATAATGTTGTAATGGTACAAAAACATGTTACATGTAACCAATGATTCATATATTTAGTGATTATTTTAAAGAAACAAACCCTTGTGACACCTCAAAATGTAAAATACTAAGACATTTCTCTATTCGTATATATCCCATTAATGGAAATTCACTATAATGAACTTGTTGTGATATAAGTATTTATATTATTATTGCATCCCAACAGCATATAACAATTGTATCCATTTCATGAAATGTTGGTTTTGGTTTAACTTGGTAGTTTATTTCCTGTTTTCCTTGAGTGTCATCTCCTGACATTACTTCCTGTGCTTCCCACTTCCCTGATTACGCTCACCTGCCCTAATAGGCTGCACCTGTGTCTTGTTATCTCTGCTTCCTCTTTTGTCCCTCAGTGTTTAAACATGTAACTCTGCGTCTGTGACCTCCGACCTGGACCTCTGTATTAAACCCGTGCCTTTGAGCCTGACTCAGCATCTCACTATCTCCATTTGGATCTTCCTTTCTGTTGGAAAGTGTGACAACTGAGGCTGACAGGTAGGTATTTAAATTGTGTCTGCTGTTAACATGAGTTCAGGTTATTTCAAGTGTGGCTGTGTGAGGTGCTGTCACTGAAAACATAGTGTGGATACTGAAGGCTAAAGGCTAAACTCATAAATAAAAAGTCCATGATATCTTAAGAATTTGGTCACCTCTTTATCTTATGATTAGACAGCACTTTCACTCTCCAGCACCAAAAATCTATAGAGAAAATCACAGTTTTTACCTCATGGGGACACTGGAGCTTTGTCTGATAAGTTTGTGTGAAAAGACTTTTACAGATAGATTAAATTAAAAGTTACACAATGACATGTTTGAATGTGCTGATCGAGCCAGGAGCAAATCTTAAACATTAGTTGTGCCGCAATGCAAAATTGGTGAATTTCTCAATGGATTCTAGTGCAGGAAGTGAGTTGTATACGAAACAAAACAAATGCCAGTTTACAGCTGAATAAATGCTGCCTCAGGTGAGATAAAGCTGCAGAGATTAATCTTTTCTTAGGATATCATAGACTTCAGCTTTATCCCTTTTGAATTATCCCTTAATAAGGAATAGCCAAAGTAATTTCATGTATCATGTTCGAAATCCAATTATTCATTGTACCGAAAATGTAAAATTAGAGCCAGTACTCCATGTTTTCAGTCACAATATTGTTCTTCATATATTGTTTCACACTTCAGAGAGGAAACGCTCAAAACTCACACCTTTGTCGCCTTTGTCGTTCACACCGACAGTCACTTTGTTCATGTAGATGTACTCCTCGTCTGCACCTGCATGGAGACAGAAAAAGTGGTTAACGGCTGACATGGGTGAACTTTATTTTCCACAAATGCCGACGGTCTCCTTGACTACGCAAACTATATGTGGAAACAATGTAATGACACCAAACGAAGCAGAACCAGGACAGAGGAGGACAGAGCTTTAAAAACCATGATGTATGAAGCATTATAGCTTGACTGAAACTAAACATAAACAACCTGTCAGGAGAACTCGTGTCTCACTAAAACCCCTGTTGGACAGGTGAGGGCCCAGCTGTTAAAAACATCAGTATTCCCAGACTCATTATAGTGTTCTTTGACTTCCAGAATCCTCTGGATTGGGACAAACCACAAACGTCTTGCCTAAGAATGATCAGCTGTCAGATTTGGTTTCATTTATATAATAAGGCAGATTGAATAAGAGCTCGTTTGACATTCGATCGCCAATCAAATACCTGCAGCGCTCTAAAACGTCCTTAAACTGGCGTCGCACCACGGTAAAAAGCTTCCAACAACTACACAGTCACATGGAGAACATGAATATTTAGCTTCCAGGGGAATTTACACAGAAAACGCTCGACTCCACCTATGTGCCAAACAAACTTTAATCATGTTTCTCAACAGACCAGGATTAAAGGAGAACTTCACCCAAACAAGGGGCCCATTGTGCGGACAGATGGGCCCATTATTGACACCCACTGTTACTGTGACGGGCATTCATCAGACTTTAGTCGGACAACTCCTTGGCTGCACAGATGGAGTACTGTATCACGTCTAACTTTGAAGTGTGCACAATGAGACATACAGTCCGAAACCTGATCTATAGACTTCAAAAGAGTTTACACACTTACACAAAAATGATGACTGCACTTGGGTATCGCATGATGTGTCCACTAGAGGCACACTAAGTCACACATGATACGGCTTTATATTAAACTAGGTACAGTCAAGGCTGGGAAGTTTTACACGATGAGAGGAGTTAAACACAGACAAGTAACTAAGTAACTTTTATCTTTTACTTGTATTTAAGCAAAATGTTATCAATGTAGTGATACTTTTACTTGAGTAGAGTATTTCAGTACTCTTTCCACCTCCTGATGTACACACACAATCATATGTAAGGGAGATATCACATACAGCTCTATGCAGCAATGAAGAGGTCTATTTTTTTATTTTTTTTGTCTTCCCGTTTTTAATAGTGAAGCCCAGAGTGGAGGACTGATGTCGCAGTTAGCCAGAAGAGGGCGCCCCTGTTGGGTGTGGGTGTAAAAATCACTAATTGAATATCACTGACAGCTGCCATCATCTGATAGGTTTCCTGGCCGCACGTGATGCCAGTGAAATTCCTGTTTAAAAGACGAAAGTGTGCATGTATTGTCCACACGTATCTGACTGATGACGTTTGTTAGACGAGCCCTAAAACACAATTAAACATGCTTTAATACGGTTTGCAGGATCAGAGAGCGTCAATCCCAACATACTATTATGTAACAACCTGGGGATGAGACTCAACAATATCAACTTTAGCTCGTGTTCTTGCCTCCTGCAGCTTTAACATGGTGCAATAATTCCAAACTATCAAAGACAATGTCATTACACAGCCACATCAAGAGTTGGAGCGTCTCCTCTGCAGTTGTGGGACAACAGAGTGCAGCTGGTTGCTCTAAAGTGAATTAGTTCCACAGCTGCGGTGCAGTTTTGAGGAAGGTTGTTTGATTGAATTAACAAACTTTAGCTGACTAAGATTTTACCCTGAGAGGAAATCAAACAGAACTCTAACCTTTTGGTGGTACTCTAGAGAAGGTTTCGCCTTTTGAAATGGAGATCGTGAGGTGAAATCAAACAGCGGCAGCAGAATGAAACCATGTTTTGCCGGTACAGTGAAACCAAATTTTAGGGGAACAGAGTTGAAATGCTATTAATAATCTGTTTCTCAAAGGAAGTGAGCATCCCTAGAGGATAAATGCAGCTTCGGAAAAATGATACAGCTTGGAGCCAGGAGAGGAAGTATGCAGAGACAAGTCCAGGACCTGAACATGGAAGTGTGTGTGTGTGTGTGCTCGATTGTATTTGTTCTTCTCTTTAGGACACGTTCAGGCATTAACACTGACCTTATCGGGGCCAAAACCTGGTCCTGATGAGGCAGAACCTAATTCCTGAGAAACTGGTAAAGTTTAGGTGTCAGATTTGAATTGTGGTTAGGGTTAGGGTTGCATACTCACTGGTTAGGGTTGGGGATAACACTTAGTTTAAGCTGTCTGAATGAATGGAAGTCAGTGCAGTACATTTTTATTTGAAAACAACTTCAGATCATAAAAGCTTTTCTGCTGCGCCTTTAGAAATACGTTGCATCCTAACACAACAGAAATGTGTGACCATTGTGCACATGATGTCAACAGGAAGCTTATTCTCCCCTCTGCGCCTGTTTACCTAGTTTCAGAGAGTATACAAGAAACATCAATGGTGAAATGTCAAAGCATGGACTTCTCTTGTGTGCAACGATGAGGTGAAAAGAGTTTTTCATAGTGGATCATCATGTTCAGAAGTCTCTTTTTCCTTCTCCCAGACTAAAAACACACAGCCATAAGCACTTTCCAACTGCACTGGTCGGGACAGTAATGTGGCCCGCAGGTGTATCCGGAGCAGAATCATGTGTTTTTAAATGAAAATGGGAGTCGCGCAGATGTAGCCTGAGGTTTCTGGGTCATTCATTATCCCACAAGTTAATCACACATTTAGCAGCTGAGGCTGAGACGAGGCCCACGTGTCACACCAGCTCACAGTGACACAGAGTGACTTCCAGGCATCATAAATCACAACGTGCCACCAGCAGTTGCGCCATGTTCATGTTGAGTCAGTGAGTAGAAAAATAAGCGTGTCATTTGTTGTCTGACAGGACGCTTTAACGGGCCATACATCATTTTATAATGAAGCAAGAGGTGCTTTGTCTGAGTTTAGATTCCTTGTCAGCGCCAGCTAATAACCACGATCGGTCACAGAATTGAAATGTCAATCTGATAATCTTGCAGTGGAGGTAAGAATGCACACAAAGAGGTTTAGCTCAGTGACCCCAAAGAGCTATTAGAGAGCCAAAAATGGGATAAAAAGCCCCACATGTATTAGTTAATAGAAGCCTGCGAGGGTTTCAGTGTAATCCTGAGAGTTTACAATAGCAAAATAATAACAGAGTGGGCTGCTTGATAGGCCAAAATGTCAGTAATGTAAGCTCAGTGAATTGTGGGAAAGAAAATCCTTGACCATATGTTACATAAGAGGACAGACTAACTGACAGTTTGTCTAACAAACATTTCAGTGACCAGTAGTAAAACATTTGTGGTGAGACCTCAACCAGAGCAACAGTCATGTAGACACATGAACCACAATATTAAATACGAGGAAGATTTATAGTGCGGAGAGCTTTCTGATTATTTTACTGGAAATATGACTTTGTCCAACGACACCAGCAGGGATTGTGGCAGATTACATACGTACATGTAGTCATTTGAACCCACAAGTGTATGCTGTGATCTGTTTGACCTTCCCAATAAATACTTTTAAGAGTGCATAAAAAGCCTGAACTATCCCATTAAATAATAAAAAAAAATACCATTACTATGTAAGTGATTGCCAACGCTACATGAATGTTCATAAATGCAAAGATCTACTCTTATTTCATAGAGCTGCTGGGCCTCTACATGCAGCCAAGATTTTATCAGCAAAGGCAAAAAGAAATGTTGCTGAATCATTGTTTACTTTTGAATCATTTACAATATACGTAGTGATTTTAATAAAAATGCTGACGTTTTTAACCTCGTTCAAACATATGTTGCTACAGGAGGGAGGACTAGTAGAAAAACAGTTGATTGTATTTGAGGTTACTCTGAACCATAGTACTACTATCCTGTCCATGTATAAAAGAAGAGTGTCCAACGCCGCCATAGCGGGAGATTTGTCCCTTTCAGCTTGTTAGGATAAGCTGCTTTATGCATAACCCTCTCCTCACCATCATGATAATCAGGCTGCCTGGATTTATTTCGATGTTATGGCAGGTAGAATTGTCAAACAATGTTCAATGAGCGAGTGCTTCTGCCGCATTTTTCCAGGATAACTTTCACTTTTCGATATCCATTTAGGAATAAGGGACTGAGAAGCTGACATCACCAACGTGTGACGCGCTGGTGAATCTGGAAGACGGCGGGGTCGCACCCTGGACATATCGCCAGTCTAGTTTTTGAATTTTAGATAACGGTCTAGGAGTTACGGTAATGAGATGTACGCATGCCAAATCCTATTGGCGACGATAACCTATGATGTCACTAACCAAAATGGGTAGTTGTTACCATGTCGACCGTTAACTTCAAAATATTGAATTATTTTGGCTGAATTTCAGTCTTTTTGTCCGTCCAGAAATGCACCAGTCTGGATTCTACACAGTTTTCTTCTTCTGTGTATTAATGGGTCCACATTATCTGGGTGTGTTAGTCCGACTTTGAGATGTTTGATTTAGCAAAGTTTCAGTCAGACTGACATGTTGACAGGTGCAGTGGAACTAACGAACTAATTCAATTTTTTGTATTTAATGTCATGTAAACATATTGACTGATCCTGAAAGCCAACAGGAGCGCCCTCTCTCTCTCTCTTATTAGTCTGAGTCTCCTGTCACAGGCCATATTTCCTCCTAAACCAGAGGATGTGCATAGGTCTGTTTCTGTCTCAGATCACTTAATTTACAGTAAACTGGAAGGCAATATGATCAAGATATGTGGGCAACTCTCTCTTCCTCTAATGTTATTCTCCACATGTCCATTTTATGTCACAATGACGTAAAAACCTGTTTCCAAAGTCAAAACAAAGGTAATATTCACCAACATCAGCCCGTGGATAAAACCGCAGCGACGACATGAAGTTTAGTCTGTTGTGTTTCTTGTTTTATTTCCTCACTACCAAGTTTTAATAGTTGTAATTCAAGTTCTGTTTTGTTTTTGTTGTTTTTTTTTTCAAAGGCAGCTTGTCATGATAAGCACTCCCCACAGGAAACTGGCTGCTCTGACACGTGTATCAGTAGAGCCCCTTTGATACAGTGGATGTTTTCCAGGCTGTAATTTGTCTTTGGGGAACTAAGCTGTGGAGCTTAGTCTAATCCACATTCTTAATGAAAAATCTCCTTTGTTGCATCGCCCTGCTGTGTTACTGTACACAGTACATCAGTCTATTTGCATGTATGTAGTATAGCTTTAGCTTTTCCTCATACCGTTGGAGATTCTGTAGGATTGGAGAAGATCAGAGAGCAAGCCCTTCTGGATGGTGGCGTTCCCGCTCAGGTTCTCCCCGTCCAGAATGAGCAGGAAGCGGTGGAGCTCCATCAGGATCTGGTCCAGCACTGGAAGCACAGACAGACACATGGACGGTAAAGTCTCAGAGGTGTTGCAACATAAAAACTCCTAAATTCAGAACGGTTATAAACATTTCTTGGTGTGGAAATATATGGACATCAGCATTAATGAAAAAAAAAAAAAAAAAGCACCTCTGATGTTTCTGTGCAGAAATATTGGGAGCATTTAATGGAAATTTATGGCTGAAGACACAGAGTTCAGCTGAAGGCCATGTCTTTTATCAGTGCTTTCAGCTGCTGGTTTGTGAGCGGTTTCATTCTCACTGTTTGGCTTCTTCTTCAGTTTTAGGCTCAGTGCTGTGAGCCAACATTTACCATGGGAGAAACCCTTCAGAGGTTTTCAGCTGGCAGCAGTCGATAAACAGTCAGACTTCATGTCATTCACTCGTGTCTCTCTGGCGGGGCGCAGATTGACAGTTGCGCGTCTTTCTGAGGTCGCATTGGGGAGTTGCAGGGGTTTAGTGAAAGGTCAAGTCCAGAGGGCGGAGCCTGGGTCGGAGTTGGCGGGGCCAGAGTGTCTGGGTGCATCCCACACACATCCTTCAGGGGTCAGAGCTGCGCTCACAGCCCTCTCCTGCGTGTGGGGAGCGCTTTGTATTTCCCGTCGCTCTCTCTTAAACTTCATGAATAGGCCCCTTGCTGCAGTGGGCCCCAGTGTGTAAGCACTTCAGCAGAAGATGAGACCGAGGGGAAATAAAGAGTTGTTTTGAGGGGAAAGGTGGGGAACACGTCAGTGACGGTGTGTAAAATCCCCACACAATCTAGGCCATCTGCTTTCTTACATGTGTCTGGCTAATGTTGAAGATATTACATTTTCTTCACTTAGAAGACTCCTGCTGTGAGGCTGCAGCTAACGATTACTTAAACCAAAGCATTGCGTCTCTAGATGTTTGATACCACAGTGTTTACAGTTAAATACTGACGGTTACATTACGTGTCATTTTAGCAGACTTACATGTAATGTAAATACGGACGCTTCAGCTGTTTTGGTCCCCACTAAATTGTCTGTTTATGTGTGCGCTCGCCTCCTCCTGTGGACACGCCCCCAGTGTTTCAGAGAAGAGAATGTTGCTGAATTTGACATGATTTGAATCCTCATTTTTAAACATTTAGTGACATTAAGTGACTTTAACTGAAGCATTTTCTTTTAACTTCTCTGACGTTTTGTTCCTGGATTCTGGGTTTGTGGTGATTCTTTGACCTCTCACGTCATTTGAGATTCACTTTCTAAAACTATGGAGAAGCAGCATACAGTTTGTACACATGTGTGAACAATGACAGTAATGCTAAAGCTAAGTTTTTCCATATTGACGCCCAAGACCTTCTTTCCTTGTCCTTATTTACTAAGTTTTTTTCTCTCTGTAACTTTTTGTGTTTATTTCTTAATTTCAATTATTTTAGTTTTAAATGCCTGTTTTACTTATATTAGCCAGAATAACGCTTTAATATAAACTAAGCTGTCTTGCCTTGCTGTTGAAATGTGCAGCATAAATACATTTGTAAATTAGTTCCCTTGTCTTGCCATGGGAACAAATCTACAGTCAGCACCGAGCCTTCTTATCCATGACAACCAAACTGCTCGAACTAAAATGGTAACTAAGTTAAAAAGGATTAAACAAACCCTTAAAGTAACGACCACTAAAGTGTGACCACTTTCACCTCCACATCAAATTAAAAAGCCATTACAAGGGTAATAAATCTGTTCCTCTGTGTTTAAACTCTTCTGAGATCTGTCAGTCTTGTCTTTAGTGGCTCCTTCCGGCTCAAACTGATCACAAACAAAACATTCATGCCCTCTCCATTCTTCTTCTTCTTCTTACACTCCCACGTATCAAGCGTTTTCAGCAAAGGGGGGACATTTCTGCAGCATAAGGCATCATGCCACGATCAGATTTGCCTTTCAGGGATGGGTGAGAGGCGTTCCCGAAGTGAACTGCCATCTTTTTTCACATCAGAGGACACTTTTGTGAGGGGGGACCTACAGCGTGGAAAACATCAGCAACTGTGACACACACACACTCAAACAAACACACTGAAAACAATAAAGACTCTCCAAACATTTATCGACTGCTCTTTGTGTTGACATGTGACTGTGATGCTTCTAACCGCACACATTGACTCTCATTGCGTTGTCTAATCGCTGTTTAGGCGCTAACGTTCAGTCATCTCCGTCCGAATGTAAACAATTTTTTTCCCTGCTTCTCCTCCAACTGTGTGTTTGCAGAGATTGACTCGGATGGCCTTTTGGATTGGAAGACCCTGGGAAAGCGAGTCAGCTGACAGGACAGGAAGGTCTGCAGCGGGCCGTCTCTGTGGGCTACGGGTTGGCCAGACGCCCACTGCACATCCAGTGAGTGACCGCAGCCTCCACAGCATAAACAATCCCCTTCTGTAGAATGGCCAAGAGGAATTTGAAAAACTCTCAGCCAGTCAGATTAGCCCACTGTTTTCTAACTGAAACAACGAAACAATGAATAATCAAGAAACAATAAAATCAAGCATCAAAATGAATTGAATTTAAATTTGATTGAATTTAAAGGGACTACATCACGCACAAGGAAAATGATTCTTCCTCATGCCCGGGGTTATACTTCCTGGTTTGTTCCACATTTAGTTTTGGCTTTACAGTGGCTGAGGGGAAAACAGAAGAATAAAACTCAAGAGGTGGATTTGTATCAACCTTATCTGGCTGCCTGAGCACCCATGTTGGACTCAAAAGAGACGAGAGCAGAGACTATACATATCTGATTGTTGTTTTATCAGTGCTGATCTGCCATCTGTTTGACCTTGTCTGACCCAGGCTGCAGTCAGTGGAGACGAGCTTGTTCGTTAAGTTCGACTTCAGATATTCAAAAAGAGCCGTCACCTCCCGCGTCTCTGCGAGCATGTGGGGGGCCATCATCAAGCAGCTGCTTCACTTCCTGACCCAAAAACATGAAAAGGTCTTATTTATAAACAGTTTTAAAAGGATCTTTTTTGAGCTCTAACTGTTATATATTACAACAGCAATATTTAAATGAGCTTGACCGATTATTAAAGACACTATGGCGTATGTGTTGGATTAAAGGTACCAAAGTCGATGGAGAAAATAATCGTTCACAAGGAAACGGGAGTTGCTGATCTGCTGCTGGTTAGTTTATGTCACTTAGATAAATACAAACACAGGATTTCAAACACTTTAATTGCAAGATAACAACATTTATAGTTACTATTGGAGGCAGCAGTCCATTAATAACACGTGTGCCCTGATGTTAAATGACTATGGACTTTGGTGCAGAGAGTGTGAGGTTTAAAGTCTAATAATGAGATGAAGTGATGAATATATTATCCTTAAGAAATTTCATGACATGAGTGTTTTGTTAAGTCTGTTTTTCCTTCTGTCAGCAGGTGGGTCAACAGGGATGGTGAGGTCAGGCTGATAAGGTAATACCTCATTCGACCACACTTCAAAAAAAACACAACTATCCCTTTAACAATAATATAGAGCTTTTAGATTTATTTTCCTTCCTTTCTTAAACAAATGCATGTAAAAAAAAAAATCTATACAGTTATAAAACTAAGATTAGAAATAACCCAATGAAACAAAGAATGGAGAAAAAACATGATGTCATGCACACACATAATAGTGTGTTTGTAAAACCCAAAAATAGAACCAAAGTGACATGAAAACTAACTGAAACAAGTCATAGAATAGGTCAATAGGCTAAGTGAGAATGACATTCACAAGAAAATAGGACTACGCTCAAGTCTGCATTGAAAAGAGCTTTTCATTCACAGAGGAAACTGAATTGGACTGCCCCACTATTCTCCATGTTAAACTGGAACAAATCTTCAGCTGAACAAGAGGGTCTTGTCAGGATCCTGGCAGCCCCTCCCGTCCCTAGAGGCTACTTGAGCCACATCATCATCACTGACAAGCAACATCTCAGAGCAACCGAGAAAATCCATTTCTTCTTATCAAATCAACAAGACAGACACGGCGTTCTGATTTCAGTCAAATGGCTTCTGGGTTCAATGCGACAACTGGGGGGATTATTCCCACAACTGTACTGGGTGGAATATAATCTCAAGTGAAACTACTTGCTGCCACAACTGCAAAGATAGACTATTCTGCTCCACATAGAAGAAATACTTATATTTAGACTTTTTGGATCAAATTGGAATATTATTTTTTTTCATTAAGGGGTCCAGTGAGTTTGACTAGTATCAAATCAATACCTTATATTGGCACATGGCTAATAATTTTACTATTTCGCTCTGTTTTCCTTTTGTTCTCTCTGAGTAAAAAGGGGCAAAAGTCAACTCTTTGTGTCCCAAATAGTTACAGTTTGGTGACTGTTGTAAAAAGCAACTAAAGACACATTCTTAGGATTCTTCTGATGTATACATCACTCCCTCCCCATCTGTCTACTTTCAAAACTCCTCACTTCCCAACATACCATATATTTATGGGCAGCCCATGACCTAGAAGAAAGGAATTGGGCTTTTAATTAGAGGGTTGCCAGTTTAAACGGGATGGGGTGAAGGGGTGAAGGGCTGCGGTGCCCCTGAGCAAGGCACCCAATCCCCATTGCTCCCAGGGCACAGATACGTGCTGCCCACTGATCCTGCATGTCATCACTAGGGATGGATTAAATTCACAGGTCAAATTCACTATCAATAATTGCTGTTTTCTGCAAAAAAGAACTCATTTCATGGAAATCTCCCGTTTTTCCACTGATCTCCAGACTTTGATCCGTAACCAGTAAAATGGGTGGAGAATGGAAGAAAAACAAAAATGAGATGAAATGTGAAATCAAAGCTGAGTATTGCTTCAGTGTGATGATGCAACAATGGTCGCTGAAATGAAAGCGGGGCCCCTCTTGCTTGTTCAGCTTGGAGCTGCCGGTTGAGGTCTGTTTGGGACACTTCCTTTGCTCTCTGAATCACAGAGTCATATTTTGGGATGTGGTGCAGATGTTGAAAATAGACGCAGATGTGCTCATAAGGTTTTCCTCACGTCTGTGAGTGAGTGCTACATTTACTGAGCGGGCTCCTTCCGCCTGTGTGCGCACCACTGTTTATTTTCATTATATATCTCATATAATGACAAGAGGTTAGGGGAAGGCATTTCTGTATGGAGTTGGTATATTCTGTGTGTGTGTGTGTCTTTTCTCCAGGAATTCCAGCTTCCTCCCACATTCCAAAGACATGCAGATTGAGGTTAGGTTAATTGGAGACTAAATTAACCATAGGTGTGAATGTAGACATGAGTGGTTGTTTGTCTCAGTATGTTGGCGTAACCACTGGCGACAAACGTCGTGTGCATTATTGTGTCATGTTGGGAAGAAAAAGGAAAAAAAAACAGGCCGTGGATACATTTGGAGGAGGTGCACATTTATTTTCAAGCCTGGCAGAGAAAAGTAAACAACAAAATCCTGCTCGGAGTGAAGACACTCATGCGGATTCAATATAACTTCTAACTCTGACTTTGGTTTAACGTTACCAACAAAAACTTAACGTGTAATGATGTCATTGTGCTTTAAGCACAAATGTTTCTGTCCCAAATAGAGTGTATTTGAAGAAACTCAAGCACCTTCTCATCAAAATTAAATTTAAAAAAGTAGATTTGCCTTATTAAAGAGGGGAGAAAAACAAGTTTCTCTCCTTAAGAGAGAAGACTGGGCTATAAATAGTCCTTCAAATGACAAGATAATAAAATATGATGCAGGGTTCATATGAGTGCTTGTATTCTTACATTTTAATGTTGTGATTCCATGGTTTGAAAAGTGCTTAATTCTAGAACTGTAATTCTTTAGGAACAAACATCTAACAGACTGAAAAGTTTGTGTTTTAGATCGAGGAATAAAATAAGTCCGTTGTTGTGTGGTTGTTCATAGCATATATGAATACTGATATTCAACAAGTAAAATATTAATTGGCAATATGAATGTACAATTAATGTAAGCTGTTTGGAAAAGGTGCAAAAGTTGACATTGAAAGTGCTTAAATTTGAACTTGGAAACGGTTTATAAACCCTAATGATGTCTCACTTCATGTAATTTAGTAATTCACATTTTCAATCGTGTGTTGTGTTTACAAAGAGAAAAACCTCTCAGTTATGTAACACAATGATGTTGTTGCATGTAGAGATTTTTACAATTATGGTAATAATGTCATTTATTTGAGCAATGACATGATATTCTGAATTTGGTCCATGAATAATACGTTTATTTAAACTGTTAAATAGCAAGCGATCATTCCTTTTTGTGGATTGTTCTTTTGTATTTTAATTGATTGCACTACATAAAGTGGACGTGGGTTGTTAGAGGTTCTGGAGACTTTTCAGGAGCCTCAACTCTCTGCAGTTTGGACATTTGTGATTATATTATTTTACTTTGTAGGTGCTCCATCAGCAAGTGTAATAACCACTGACACTCTGCACCTTGATAAACCAATTCAGTCTGGTACAAACATTCTCTTTTTGTGCATTTCAACAGTTAAAGACAACATATTGCACTTGACATCTTTCAAAGACAAACAAAAAGTTGATCTGTGTGAGTAATATAGAGCTTGAGCCACACTAATGATATATAAAAGAAACCTGTTATTGGTAACAGACGCTGCACTCACATTTATGCTTCACAAAATGCCCAGAAATATTTCAACTTTCCAAACTGTGGCCAATCAAATCAAATTATGCAAGTATTCCAACACAGATTCTGGCCAATCAAATCTCATTTGTGCATGTTTTAAAGATTTTCATCATGTGACTGAGTTACAACTACACTCAAAGGGAAGTGGTGGCAATAAAAATAGGAACCAGTGACCAACATATAAAAAAAAAAGCTTGGACGCCCACGACGTTTTTAACAACATTACAGATTTAAGGTGTTTCTGTTTGAGCAGACACAACAACCTGTCAGGAACAGAACTTTCTTCATTTCACTGAGTGACCTCAGGTCATTTTTAAAGTTTGAGTAGAAGGAGGAGCCATGTATGACTGGTTTGTTCCAGACTTGCCCCGCTCCGGTGATAGCGGCAGATAACTGGCTGATGCAGCGCCTGAAGGAAAGCATTGAGCATCGGCGTGATTTGTTTTTGAGCTGTATTGGCAGACGCTTGTCCGTCTCCCTGCAGCCCACTGGGTTCAGCTGTGGGGCAAGGCCTTTTTGGACATGGACAGATTAGTCCAAGCTGTGTTTTGCTGTTATTGCCATAGAAACGTGACGAGAGAAACAGCAAGTGTCAAGCTGATGATTTCAGAAAGGGCTCAGTCTGTCTGTGTGTGTGTGTGTGTGTGTGTGTGATAGCACCAGAGAAGTGAAGAAGGAAAGAAGTAGTCAGAGTGACAGGAAAAGGTCTTATACATACAGTAGGTAACAATTAATAAAAGCCTGTAATTAGAATTAGTCCTATTTGGATAGTGTTTTTTTTTCCTCTGCATTTAGGTATAGGAGCAGTGTGCAGCACTTTCTGGGGAGCAATGGGGGGTGGCTGCCCTGCTCAGGGGCAGGATTGAACCAGCAACCTTCCAGTTACGAGCCCAGTTCCTTTCCTCACGGTCATACAAGACACAAGTTTGAGTAACTTAGTTAATTACTGAGTAATTTTACATTGTGACACACAGGAGGTTTTGGTCAATTTCTGCCTCGACCACTACTCCACTCATGACACTGGAGCTGCTGATGTTAAGGGAACTTAGGTCAATCCAGATGCAGACTGTCAGTAACTGACAGTGGCAGTAAAAATGATTGATTTGCACTATGAAATTTGCAGTGAGGTCTGAATTGTTTACAGAAAGCGACATAAACTTCAGTTCCTGTTGGAAAAGGCTGTCTAATGGTGAAGATAAAGCTGAGAACATAGTCTTTGCAATAACACCACAGTGATAAACTCATCAGTCCCAGTGTGTCTCTGTCATGTGTCTCTTTTTCCTCTTATTGTCTTAGTCATCACCCACTTTTTATGGCGGTCTGAACGAGGCCAAAGTCCGTTCCCTTTAGGTATTTGGTTTTTTTTCTTGTTGTTTTTTGTTTTTTTTCTGAATCCTAATCCTATCTGCACTCGTTTCACTTCTCTAAATCACAGCTCTGTACATTCCTGACTGCATTGGTGTACATTTAAGATCCATCACGCCGCTCTAACTTTGTTTGAAGAACCTTGTGCGTGTGTCACAAACTACAGCCTCTGTGTAGACAGACTGACAACCTGATTGATTGACAAGCTGGTTTGACTTTATGATGTTCAGAGGTGGTGCTCAGAGCCTTATGGGTTTACACTACAGTAAAAAATACAGTCATAGCTGAGCGTCATTTGTCTATTCTTTTTTATGCTAAATGTACAATGGGGGAGACTGTATATGTCAAGGTCTTTAAAGGATAAAAGAAACTATGTGTGATGTCATTTGAGGTGAGAATGATGTCATCATTAAGCTGTCAGGAAGTGTGTTCACACACAGGAGGTTTTCCACTCTCTAGTTTTAACAAAGGCATCTTCTTACACTCTTTGTGACTTGTGTTCGACCGGTGATGAGGAATTAATCGGTGAAATCATTTGCTGTGTGTTAGTGTGAAATGAGAACCTGCTGTCTGGTCATGACAACTTTTTCTTCATTTCTTTTTTTTTTTGTGGATGAAACACAACATACTCCAGCTATGACACAGTTAAATATTAACCAGATTTGGCCAATTAAAGAAGGAGACAACATGAAAAGAGATGGAGGAATCAGCGTCATATGAGGAGAAAGAGGAGAAAAAAAGGAATCGATGGAGGCAAAGGATTAAGACACGAGTGACAGAGAGTGGAATGATCGTGTGAGCAGAGTTGCAGCCATAACTCTGTACAGTAGTGAAAACAGAAAGCAGTTAAGGCAGTTAGTTTCACTTCACTCCACTCTTTTTCAAGTGTCTTCTCTTTCTTCATTTTGCCAGCTCCATCTTGCATGTATTCATGCCACATTTCATTTTTCCCAACACCTGTTTCTTTCTTTTTTTTTAACCAAGTCTGTCTTTAAATCTGAGCCATCTCCATCACACTGACTCTTACTTTGAGCAACTTTGTCTGGATTAGGATGCAGAGCATGTTACATGTGTTTGTGTGTGTTCTTGTTTTTGTTGCCTCTTTATGTCCAGTAGTCTTCATGGAGACCAAAACCTGGTCCTAATGCTAATGCGAAACCTAATTTTTGAGGAACTGGTTATGTTTAGGTCTAAGATTTGAACGTGTTTAGCTTAAGTTTAGGCTTAGGCATTAACTGATGACGGTTAAGGTTTTGGATAAGGCTTGCCAAATTAATGCAATTCAATGCAGCGTCCTGAGAAGAATAGCCGCACAAACCTGAGTGTGTGTGTGTGAGATGAGGGAAGTGAAAAAGGGAGCACAGTGAATGAAAGTGAAGCTGAAGTAGTAAATAAATCAAATCAGTTCACTTATTTATAGATGTGGTAGCAATCAGACTAAACTTTTTGACTAATATTAACCTATTCATATTTTTTTGATTTTTTGACTAATATTAACCTATTGATATTTTTTTGATTTTTTTACATGTGTTCTCATATTTATATTTGACTGACGGGCGCCGACTGACGACTCGATGTGTGCTCCAGTTTTAAATTCACTGGAATGTTAACTATGATGAGGGCAACATTAGATAAGACACAAGACAGCTGTGGGACAAACGTCAACAACAACACTCTTCATTAAAGTAAAATGGGGACTCAAAAGGAAAGTGAAAGTATCTCTTGATTTGTTTTCATTAGTATTTCTACAGTTACCAAACTAAGAGGTGTCACTGTCTTAGAGACATGCAGTGAGACATAGGAAATGATACAGTTTCCCTTTGACATCAGTTTTCAAGAACTTTTATTGTTTTGGTTTTACAGTAACTTCATTTTGGTCGTTAGAGTCTCACAGATGTCAATTATCAGCAGTTGTTTTTAAGCTAAAGAATACTTGGATAAAAAGACTTTCTGCTGAGCTTCATACAGCAAATGGACAATATGGGGACCGGGGAACCCTACAACAAACCCTACAAATCAAACACACCCACCAGATCACATGATCAATCTATAAACTGAAAGTGATCGCCACTAAGCAAGTCAGCAAATGTAAAAACCTTCTTCGATACCTGCTTTATTTAATTTAATATAACTTTGACATGGTCGTCTTGATCGTTTATCATCATATACGTGCTGCCATATTTATGTGTCATCATAAAATATGTTTTCCGTTGACAAAAACAGAAAAATTTCCTTTTTTACGTAGCTGCAGAACGTAAACTTCAGAGGTAATCTGAGTGCATACTAATACACCTAAAAACTAGGGATGAGCTGATATGATAGTTAACAGTATTGGTAGTGGTTATGCAGATACACAGTGTTGTGCATTGATACATGGATGTAATATCAAAAGTGAATGTTGGCTTAATGAGACAGAAAGTGACAGATTACAGGCGGCTGCTGACTAATGAAAACTAACCAACAATGCCACCTCAGAGTCAGCCACATAAAAGCTTCTCTGCTTGGTTATTATCCCACAGATAAGTGGCTGCAGGGAGAGTAGGAACTGGAGAGAGTGCAGATGTGTGCGATTTCAACAGTTTGAGCTCCTGAACTCCTGTTCTCAGCACCTATTCCTACAGGTTAGATTAGGGGGGAAAAAACACTGTACAAGTCTAATCCAGACGATCTGTATCCAATAAACAAAGCAACGTTTGAAGAAAGACCCAGAGGGCGAACTGAGCCAAACTCACACTGAGCGCCCTGCTGCCACAGAGCAGGAAGACGCTCTTTCTTTTCATCATTTTTATAGCTCAGTCCAGCTTCCTGAATTACCTGCACTCCACTCACTCCCTGTTGACAAGAGCAGCTCATGACACACATACACATGAACTGGCAGATCCCAATGCCAGTCCCAGTGACCTACATCTAAGCCTGTCTCTCATGGGAGAGCTCATGACTCTGTCACCCACTCATCCCGCACTGAGAAACTCACATTTTAAACATGACACCAGGACTGCAACTAATGATTATTTTCATATTAGTTAATCTGTCGATTATTTTCACCAATTAATCTTAAGCCTTAAAATGTCAGAAAAATTGTGAAAAAAACAAAGACAATAGAATACTAATCCCCAAAATGATAATGTCCTCAAAATGACCACAAACCATATATATATTATAATTTTCCTGATTTATTTGTAACATGTAGCAAAAAATAATAACAAAACAATGTCACAGTGTTTTTCAGCATCTTAAATTTAAATATATTAAATAATGTAGTTAAATTTAAGATGCTAAAAAAAACACTGTGACATTGTTTTAATTATTATTAATTATTAAGAAAACACAAATTAACAAATGATCAAAGTAGTTAGTGTTTGTTCTGCCGTTCATAAAAGTTCACCACTTTTCAAAACTTCTTCAGTACAAACAGTAACTGGTCAGATGCCTCTTACAGTCATACATGTTATTTTGCCAGTAATAACTGGAGACAACATCATAGATGATGTCCTGTCTGAAGGGAAACACATCACAGAGAATTCAACATAGACATGCCTCGACCAGAAACTCCATAATAACATGGAGAGAAAAAACAATCAATGCTGTGATGTAAAAAAAGACAAAACAAGGAATTACAAGTACTAGTGATGGAAGTGTCCCGACTTGTAAATAATAATACAGGACAGAAAACTTCAAAACACAAAGCCACTGCTATTGCCAGAGGCGTAACAAACGTGTCTGTGTGTGTCCTCCCCCATTATTATTCCCAGAGAATATTTACATGTATGTAATGCAAGAAGTCCTCCCCTGCTGTGCTGATTGTCAAACATGTCCGATCACCGCCCAAACAAAGGTCACTGAAACTCGAAACACCTCTGGGCCCCGGGATTGGATTAGTCCAATCCCGGGGTTTCTGGCAGAAGGTGTGAGAACCGAGTGACATGAGATGCTGGAGCGTTTCTCTGCTGTGAAAAACCTGCGTGAGTCACGTTTGAGAAGCACAGAACACATCCAGAATACTAAACAATGCCTCTCCTTGTCATTGGCCTCCCTGAATTTTCCCAGGTTTCCCTTTACTGTACCCCTGGCCTCTGCTCGCTGCCCCCGGCTGTTAGTATCTGATTCAGTGTCCTGGTGCTGCTGCCAAAAGAGTAAACTCCCGTCCTTATTTCAGCTCGACATGACAGCTCATTCTCTATCGTGCAGTTTTCTTCCTCTGCCACCGTCTCTCATGACATGCTCATTGCTCACAATGTCACCAGTTGGTGAGTAAGGTATGTCTATGTTGAGATCAGGCATCTCACTGCGGTCTTTCATGCTTTCTGTTCACTTTGTCCCAACTGAATCCGTCCGTGTATGCTGAGATACTAGTCATTTATCAGGAATGGGCTCCGATATGTATTCAATTATTATTCAGAAATGAATCTTGGTGCCACAACACTGCCGTGGGCCTCACATAAGTGATGAGTTTTACCAGGGTCAGTGAATGCATCTCATTAGCTGCTCCTCTTCACAGCTCACAAATCCAAACACTGTGAGGCACGGATTACTCACACTAGCGCTCATGCGCTGCAGTTTGCTTTGGTTTGGAGTGGAGTGGAGTGATGGGGTGGGGTGAGTGTTAAAGTGTCAGAAATGACATATTTGGACACATCACACATGTGTAGAATTTGTCTGGATGTAAACATGTACCTTAACACTGACCATCTCCTTTTCATGCATTCATCCCAGCAGAAAGATATTTAAATCTCTTTGTCTTACATGAACCCAATCTCATCAAATAAATGAAGAATAGAAATTTGAAAAATGTAAAGCTTTTCTATTTGTGGTCTTTATCTGCATCTTTGTTTTTTTTAATGTACCAGACAGGGTTACTTGGGTTTTCTGTAAAATCAGACACATTGGCTTTGGATTGATATTCCAGTGATGATCTGCCTCTTTTGTGTATCTCATCTTGTGTTAACTTCCTGTTTTACTTTTCCTTTACCTGCCCTGATTACCCACACCTGTTACATGTTAGTTTTCCTTTGTTTCACCTGCGTCTTGTCCTCTCATCTACTCTTCATGTTTCCACTTTGCCAGGTCTCCTCGGTCTGTTCCAGCTACCTTCTCGGTTTGTTTAGGCCTTCTCCACACAGCCGTTTCTGTGTGGAGAAGGCCTAAACAAACCGAGAAGGTAGGCTTTCCCCAAACAATCTTTTTCTTTTCTAAAAAAAAAGTTTTCCATAAACATGGCACTGTTTCAAGAAATGTCTTCATCCGCACGACATGACCCCAAAACGACTCTATATGCCAGGCCTGTTCGTGGCACTGTAACGCGGCTATACACCAAAAATGGAGAAAAAGACATTGAGCGTGCCGTGTGCAAAACATTTCTTTCTTTATTTTTTAAATAAAGCTTTAATGGAACGAGTATACATTACGATGTATACAATCTCCGAAACAGACACAATGAAGAAAGCCAGGGTGACTAAGGAAAGAAACTTTGGAGGAAGAGGAAGAGGATGAAGACAATGACAACGATGAAGATAGCGACAGTGAATGCTAGCACAAGACAGAGAGCGGACTATGACATCATTGTTTTCCCAAAGTAGCGTAATGGTTGTGCACATGCCAAAATGATAAAAAAGAAAACTTGAACAAATTCACCTTGACTCATTCTCATGTGGACAGCCCAGCTTCTACCCTGTCTTCAGGTCCCTATACCTCAAGTGAAGATGATATCTGCACTTTGTATCCTCTTATTTTATTCTTTATCCTCTTATCCAAACAACAATGATGTGATACCAGTGTTTTTAATATTCAAATCAAATCCAGGACTTGTGACTCGACTAAGTCTCGAGAGCTGAAGACTCAGACTTGGACTCGGACCAATGACTGTAGAAGAACTTGGAATTTCGGGACAAGGACACAGAGTTTCTTTTTTTATTGAAAAAAATCTCTTTTGTTGTACGATTTTATAAAGTGCATCAGAGTTGATGCATCTCACCTAATGTCACGTGTTTCTGTCATTTTCCCACGGACCATTCTCTGGGAATGACGGCGGGCTGATGAATGAGGTGAACAGAGACCCGCCCACTGCTAATGAAATCCCCTCACAGAGAACACCTCTGCTTGCAACACAGGCTGTTTACTCAGTGTGGCAGTAAACAAACAGGCACATCCAGTCAGCAGGAGAATGTCGCGGCGTGATAGCCGTCTCCAGTTTGTCTGTCTCTGTTGTTCTCACGTTGCCTCACGCTGTTGCCTCACCACCTGTGAGTGAAGCTGAGATCTGATGCTGCACAATCGTGTTCCTCCTGAGTTACAAAGATTACTCGCCTCTCCTCTCTGACTCATCACAGTGAGACACAATGTTTTTTTCTACATTGATGTTCACACAGCAATTATTCTGCACTGACTTCTGAATTCCAACATTTGGACTCCAAAAACTTTGTCTGTCCCGATTAAGGAAGCATTAAACTGGCCTTGTTCATCCCTCGTGGACAAATAACCGCAGGAATTTGAGGAATGCTCTGAGAACAATGTTGCTGCTATTGGGACTCATCGGTGACCACAGTGTAAAACTGCTCTACAGAGGCCACAACTTGGAGGAGGAGAAGCAGCGAGGATTAAGATACATCTTCACATCTTTCACGAAGGGGACGGCCAGTCAAAGACACGCACACAGTCACTGTGTCTGTCAACTGGTGGTTTATTTACTGTTCTGTCAAGACAGACAGCCTAAGCCTCCTTTAAACCAGCAAATGGCTCTCAGTTTAATCTGGTAAATGGTCTGTATGTACTGTGTATAGCTCTTTTCTGGTCGTAATGACCACTCACAGCGTCTTTACACTACAGTTCTGCCATTCACACATTCACGTTTTTTCTATCACACATCTTTCATACCCATTCACAGGCTGCCGGCTCTGCCGCAGTGTGTCTTGCCCGAGGGCACATCAGCATGTAGACTAGCGGAGCCGGGAATCGAACCCACAACCTTCCAGTTGAAAGTCCAATTTTATTCTAAACCTTTGTTATTTATGCGTAATCTTATTTTCTATTGTTTCAAAATAAAATGTTAAGTTGTGTTACAAAATGTAATTTAGGGTCAAGTTGACTATAACTTTACTTTTACTTATCTGTAATATTAATTGCATGCTTGCCACTTGCCTTAAAATCACACTACATCAACATATTTGTTCAGAAATATCACATTTATTTGAACAACAACAATGATTCAGTATCATTACATTTTTTATAGTAGTGGTACTGTAATAGTAACATAACTTTTTGTGAACTAAAAATGTAAACTTTAGATTTAAAATCAGTGTTAAACAACAAATATCTGTCAGTTTAATGTCACAATAAGTGTTGTTAGTTGTCGCTTAATATCACAATAGCTATTCAGAAATAAAAAAAAACAAAAAAACATTTGATTTCTATGGTGGTGGCGTTGTTACCAACATAAACAACCCAAACATCTGGCTGCTGGCAAACATGCGAGTGACTCGTATGCATCCAAAAACAATAAATGTCACGTGGATGTGGGAAGAAGCAGACACTTTTGGAGCATTTCTCACCAAACCTCAGTTGAAAACCAGTCATTTCTTTCTCTTTTTTTCTCATCACGGTGCATTGTCAGCGATGAGCGCTCAGTGTCCTGTTACTGGCGCAAACGTGTAACTTGTAACAAACGTCTTACCTTTGTGCTTCTCCATTCTCTGACACTCGCAGTTTCACCTTCCAGTCCCGCGCGCTCATAAAAAGCCCAACAATCCCAACGAGAGAAAGAAAAACAACTTTGCTGCTGACAAGTTCGTGAGTGACGGGACAGCGGCTCGTGCGGAATGCAGCAGCACCAGCAGCAGCAGCGGCAGCGGCAGCAGCAGCAGCAGCCCGGCGTTCCCTCCCTCACTCCCTCACACAGTGTGAGCACGGAACAACAGCGCTCCTCTCCTCTTCTTCCTCCTCATCTGCACCTCCTCCAACCAACCAGCAGCAGGAGCAGCAGCATCCACGCAGCAGGTCCACGCCACTACTGCTGCTGCTGCTGCTGCTGCCACCTGTGGACTTCCAGGTGTTCCTCTGAGCACATCTGGACAAAGCCTTTAGCATCATTTCAAAACAATCAAGTGACGTCACGTAACCATAACCCTAACCCAAATGGACTGGCTGCTGCCTGGATTTCATTATAATGCCAAATTAAAATGAGAAATATAGTATATGTTTGCCTAATATTACTAATTGTAGCAATATATTTGCCATAATTGCTATAAACCTTTTATTTATTGTATTATTTTTTATGGTAAATGTTCTGTGTGGCCCACAAAACCAGCTATTTTCCTTTTTGTCCCACCTGCTTCTGAAGTTGAATAGCCCAGCTTTATAGGACCCTATCTCTACCTCCACTAATACTTGATTATTGTCAATATTTGATCATTCACACACACTGTGTGAAGACAGTGGCCAGAAATTGTTTTCAAGCTGCTGACATAATACTGTATGATGACCAGTGGGGCTGCAACAATTAATGATCCATGACTGAACCAACTGCAACTGCAAGTATTTTGATCATCAGCTTTTCTTCTCTCTCTGGTTTCTCAGCTTCTTAAATGTGAATATTTTCTCCATATAACAAAAAAAAGTCATTAAAACTGAAAAGTTTTAATCAACATTCAATCTTTTTTTTGACATTTTCTGAGATTATATGGCAAAAACAACTAATTTATTGATACAAATAAATTCCGAATAAATTGATTATAGCTGAAAATAATTAGTTGCTGCTCTGACCACCAGGAACATATATTTGTTTTTACCAAAAACTGTTGTGAGACATGTCAAGGACTCTTGAGGCCCCCTGGTGGCCACAGTGGCCCTTACTTAAACCAGCTTTGCATTTTAATGCCACTACCAAGGGGCCATTATATTCAAAATAGACCTCATTTTCTATTGAAGAAGAGCTGAAACTAGTGAGATCATTTACTTTATAGGAAAGTGCTTTCTGACATTATAAATTAAGTGAGAAGCAGGCTCATTTTCCCATAGACTTACATTCAGATGGCAACCAGAGTCGCCCCCTGGTGGCAATTCAATATGCTCATAAAGCCTGGTTGGCTTCAACCAGCAAATTGTAAGACTACTTCTGCTTTATGTGCAGTCTCCAATTCATGTTCATGCAAAAAAGAGTTTATTTTTATTGTTGTTGACCAAAAATACGTGTCCATAATGACAAAAAATTAGATTTTATTTTACATTTGTTTGTGTACAATTAGCAGCATTTCTAATTTATTTCCCCATCAGCTTTCAGAAAATGTGCACAGACAAAATAATTACATAATAACATTACAACTAACAATTGGTTTTAAGGGTGAGGCAGATTATTGTAAAATCAACATGCAGTTTGTTGTCTGCTAAAATGATTACAAGCGATCACTGAATGATTTGCCATATTGGAGTAGAAATAGAGGAAATGGTGCCTGAGAACAGAAAAATTCCATAGTTATCTTGATATATACAAGGACTGAGAGTTCACCGCTGTACTTTTACAACCAACACCGCCTTAACAACAGTGCATGACCCTGGGAGAGGCATGAGAGGAATGCAACATTTATGTTAATACAACTATCTCCAGAGGATAATTACAACGCATGACTGATGGTTTTATCTTGTTATCGTGTGCACAGAGGCACACAGCTAATTCATTTAGGCCCCACTGCTGCAGTGAGCACAGTCTGAAAAAAATAGAGCCAGCATGTGGTCACGTGATGTTGGCCGCTGATGTGATTTGCCTTATCTGATTTGTGGTGTAAATTTGTCTGTCTGTCTGTCTGTCTGTCTGTCTGTCTGTCTGTCTGTCTATTTGTCTATCTATCTATACATCTATACATCTATCTATACATCTATCCATCTATCCACCCCTTCCTTCCTTCCTTCCTATCAGATGGGTAGGTAGATAGGTAGGTACTGTAGGTAGGTTGGATGGATGGATGGACGTATAGATAGATGTATAGATAGATAGGATAGATAGATAGATAGATAGATAGATAGATAGATAGATAGATAGATAGATGGACAGATAGACAGCCTAACTTGTGAACAGATTTCGGTCCTCACAACATAAGGAATACCATGTACACACACACACTCTCTCACACACGAACCCATGTGTGTGTGTGTGTGTGTTTCGGTATTTGGGGGAATTTACACAGGCTATAAAAGCTACAAATTCCATTGGACATTTTCTCATGTGAAACTACACAGTTGTGGTCAACTTGAACTCTCAGTGATGTGTGTGTTATCATCATCTTTCTCCTTTGTAGTACCTGAGCAAGTGTTAATAAAGTGGGTTTTTTATAAGGACCTGGCAACATCTAAGACTAGAGAATAATGTACATCAGAGGCGGAGACCAAACAGACCAGGAAGAATGATTAAAATGGCTGATACAAGTAAAATGTGGTGCCACGAGATGCCGCTGACAAGCATCAGCTGAGTTTGCACATCTCTCCCTCAGGCTGTTTCAAATCTCTCGAGCAGCCATAACACACACACACACACACACTCAAACACTTTGCCTGACGTCCATGTTCATTCCCGACAGCTCAGTGCTTCACAAATGACCGAGGGACTGAACCAGGCGTCAGGAGGACTTCTTAAGATCCATTAGAAATTGTACTTGTCAGCCAGTGAAGCCAATAATGTGAGCTCATTTGGATTCTAAAAAGTCTCAGAGGTGCACTTTGAATAACCCATAAAGCTGCACTGGTGCTGCGTTGTGATGTGTCAACAGTGTCCACTCACATGTGCCATGCTCTATTCTTTATTTTTCCTCGAAATGGGAACATCATTTACAAAATTTACATAATATGCTATTGAAGAAGACCTGAAACATTGGGCCATTGACTTCTCAGGAAAATGTTTACTGATGAATCAGATAAATCATGTGAAAGTGACTCCCATTCAAACGGACTTCTTTTTGTCACCCCTGGTTGCTATGCAGTATTTTTGCATTATATTCTCATTTTTGGGTCGTCATCTTCCAACAAACCAGTAAGACTACGTCCAGTTTTAATATACAGTCTATGTTTTTAACCATGTCATGATTACAGACTATTTTTGGAGTCAATTACACATAAAAATAGTTTTAGTTGTTGACTAATGCAATCAGCTATAGTGAGGCCCCAGGCAATTATCTACTGTGTCCTGTTGCAACACCCTTGATTGTCAGCAGGGACTGTGCACATGGTGCTTTGAGTCTTATTTTATCACTTACTTCACTCAGAATCTGTGTCCATCGGCAGATTATATTTCCCAACTTATTTAAATTCGAAAAATGTATTTAAATAATACTCATTTAAATAAGTGATACACAGATATCAGTGTTTCCACTTGTGGCTTTTGTAACAAATGCTGACCCAGTATTTATTTATTTAATGCAGCCAAATGGTTCCTTTAAGTCTTCAGTGTTTGTCAGAATCACTTTGTCTGCCGCGCGGTTTCATACAAGTCGGGTAATTGTGGGATTATTGGTGGAATTTTGATTTCCTGGCTAAAATACATCAAGGCTGTTCTGTTCTGGTATGTATCTGCATTTCATTGCCTTCATCAGTGGGTGGAGTTGTCCTCGCCTGACCCTTTTAGAGTGCTTGGTAAGAAAAAAAACTCAAGTGAGACCACCTTGAAGTAAAACGTTTCCAAGAAACTTTCCAAAAATGCACTTTCTTCCTCAATATATTGCAGTTGTTGTCATGCACACTTTTAAAAGGAAATTTTGTTACAGCCTGTCTCACTTGGGACAAGGTTAAAATGAAGACTTGATGAAACCAGAAGTTCACAGCTGTCAATCACACTGGTGTGCACTCATATGTGCCGTGCTTTATCGTCTATTTTCCTCTAAATAGGAACATTTATCCATTCATCCATCTATTCACTTGAGTCTTTGTGCCAATCCCAGCTGAAAAACAACCAAAACAAACAACCATTCGCCCTCACACTCAATTTAGAGTGTCCAACTTAACTTCTGCATGTTTTTGGACTGTGGGAGGAAACCGGAGTACCCGGAGAAAACCCACCCAGGCAGAACATGCAAACTCCATGCAGAAAGGCCCTAGTTCCAACTGGGCCACGAACCCAGGTCTTTTTGCAACAGTGCTAACCACTTGCCATCTTTTACAGCAAAGGTTCTTGGCCTTGAACCTGTATCTATGAGACTGCAACACATGACATCCTTTTTTTTTCTCCCCTTATTCATAAAAGTCTTGAGTGAATGCTGAAAGGATGAATGTGAGTCAGGCATGAGGGGGTCAGTGTGAATTCAAAACAAGGGTGGTCTGGCCTTTCTCTCCTCCACTTTGTCCACAGCAAAAGAACTGTCTTGTTAATCCAACAGGGAAATTCCTACTGTGCAGCAGACCTTTGGAAACTCCTGGCACCGCAGGAGGTTTCAGGTCCTGAATGTTCAGATTTGGGTGATTTAGGGCTCCTGTGTGTGTGTGTGGTATTCGAATATAGGAGTGTTACAAGTTGAAAACGGGGTCAGACAGATACTTGAACTTTATTAGAGTGTGTGTTTGAATCAAAGGTGTGACTGTAGACTGGGCTTCTCTTTTCTGCTGATGGCTGGAGCACAAAGAGCATTCCTCTGCTGTGAATCACAGGACAAAGGTCACCGACTCAACTCTATATTAGCACTGGACCCTCTCTGATTCTGAGGACTCTCCCATGTTGTCACACACACACACACACACACATATACACAGACTACACCACCAAGTCTCTGAAAAGAGACCCCCCATTTATTTAGGCATTTTCATCTAATCCGGCCTAAACTGTGCTCCGTGTCTGGGAATTTCCAAAGAAAGTGAAATCCACTGACTGTGCTGCACCTCCCTGTTGTTTTAAGAACATTTAGACCAAGAATGCGGAGGGTTCTGCCTTCAGACACTTTGTAAAGATGATGCCTGTTTCACTCCTGTGGTGTGTGTGTGTGTGCGTGTGTGCACCTGACTAAACGCCAACAGGCTCTCCTGTGGCTAAGGTAGAGGAGTGTTAAGTCATAGCTAAATAATATTGTTCTTAGTTCTTGTGTGATCAGGTTCACCATAACCTCTGTGGAAGATAAACAGTGGTTCTTCAGATTTCAGATTGTACGCGGATGACTCATGTGGAGGCTGAGAAAATGCTGAGGGGGGATACTGAGGCCTTTTCCTGCCAGGTGTGGTGTGTTTAGGGAACACTGGGTGGGATTTTGGTGGTGAGAAGAGCACAGTCCTGTCTTATTAAGACTCTAATGATTCACTAAATACACAATATTTTAATGTTGAGTATTAGAGTCTGTGGGAGGCAAACTGTGACCACACAACAGACTCCAATGACTTTAAACTTCCATCCATCCACATACATGTCACTTGATTGTACAGGTGTAAACAACATCAAGAACTACTACTTCAATATTAATGATGATAATAATATTTATAAAAAAATAGTGATACTGTGCTATATGCTATTGCAGTGGCAAACATTGTAGCCTCACAGCAGGAAGGTCACCTGTTCAGATCCCAGTTGGACCAAAGGGCTCTCTCCGTGTGGAGTTTACATGTGTGAGAGTCAGCGATCTGTCCAGGGTGTACCCCACATTTTGCCCTGGGATTGGCTCCACCTGAACCTGCACCCTTCAAGTTGGGGATAAAGTGTTAAAAAACAAATGGATATTAGTCATAATAATTAATAATAAATAGAAAAAATGCTGAAAGTAATGTAATGTAAACCACTTCCAAGGCCACTCAGTGTCTGTACACTCCCCAATGTGGCAAAGGTAAACATCCTGGATCCAGATCTCTTTCCAGATCACTGCAAATATTTCATCACCTATTAAAAAATCACCATCCCCAAAACATTTCATAAAAATGCATTATTTTAATAATTAATGTACAAATCCATTACCTCATTGAGGAGGTTGATAATAGTATTAACAGTTCCACGTTCAGGGTGTTGCTCTTGTACACGATGGTTCAATTAAAAGACTAATATCACGCATTTTTCAATTACAGCTTCCTAAATAATAATTGTCTCAGTTAATTCAGTTACTAACATCAAACGAATATAAATTATAATCATTTTGGCACTACATGTTTATAGTGGGCGTGAAAGAAACATTGGTTAATTAATCCTTCAGGATTTCTTCTTGCCCTGTGCTCAGATCCTCTACCTCTGCCTCTGCCTGATTGTTGCTGCAACATCGCCACCTGCAGGTGCAGATATAAAAGTTAGGAGAGGCTCAGTTACAGCCAAAAAAAAGTAATTGTAATACCACTCGTAGGGTTAGTAAATAAAACAACGTAAATAAAAATGTGCATCATTTTCGTCTTTGTAAATTAATTTCAGGGTTCATATGAAGTGCATTTATTTTTTCTCTGCTGGCAATTTTGAAAGGTTGTATTTGTTTTTGTTTACAATGTGGGACATAAGGCTAGGCAAGTTAAACATTACATTTGTTATGTAGTGAATTGGGTTGAGTTGGTTCATCTAAGTAGCAAACCTTTAGTCTTTTTTATGACCTTGTTGAATCTTGCAACTGGCAAAAAATTACAAGTAACATTATAAAACGAATAAAAATGAATAAAAACTAGCAAACTCGCTCTATAACTAATGAAACATCAAAAACTATTATAACCTTGTCAACACATCACAATGTCACAGATTCAGAGTGATTTTAGCTGTTTTAAGCACTGAGCAGGGAATTAAAATACAAGGATGCGTCTGCAATTAAATCTTTTTGTCACTGAGTGGCAGATGCATCATCTCAACACATCTGAGATTTCCCTCGGCCATATACTATCAGACTCCTCAGCTTGGCAGCTGCCTGGCTCTCATCAGACAAAGATAAGATGTTCTGCAGCTGATGTTAGAGTCCAGTCTCAACTGAACCTGCTCAAAAACATATGAATGATGAAAGACCTTATTAAAAAAACAGGTCCAGTATCTCTCAGAGGTTGTTGCTCCCTCCCTCAAACATTAGAGTTGGCTTCTGAAATTGTGCCCTGACTTCATGCGCTATGACAGCATCATTGACCCAACATCAACATGCTGATACTTAAGTTCCGCAGAGCAATTGTGGCTGTTAAATCATGCCCTCCATCCTGAGCTTTGCTGAATCAGTCAGACAACATCACTCGCTATTTCGTGGCTTTGTTGACATCCTCCAGTTAAAGGGATAGTTCAGCTTTTTTCAAGTGTGGTTGTATGAGACACTGGCACATACTGTAGACATGGCTGTTATTTTGCAGTTGTAAAGTCTT
Source organism: Solea senegalensis (assembly GCF_019176455.1). Taxonomy (NCBI): domain Eukaryota; kingdom Metazoa; phylum Chordata; class Actinopteri; order Pleuronectiformes; family Soleidae; genus Solea; species Solea senegalensis. The sequence goes on from NC_058041.1 coordinate 14,208,716, forward strand.
TGACTAGAAACACAAGTTTGTGACACTTAACACAATAGGCTTACTTAATAATATATTAACTTGCTTTAGTTACATCTTAAGAATATGTTCACCCCTATTTCTCATTGGCAGCCCTGGAAACTAATGTTAGTAAAGCACCAAAGTCCCAGAAGTTGCGGGTCTACGGCTGCCTCTTTCAGTAAGTTTGTGTCACTTCAATAAATCCAAATAAAGGATTTTAAACATTAAAGTCACAAAATAACACATTTGAACTTACTGGTGGAGGCAACAGTGGATCAACAACTCCTATGTATTATGATATATACAAATCACAGATTCTTTCTAAGGGCTTTGGAGCGAGGATTTTTACAGTTTACAGAGTGAAGAAACTGTCGGATAAGGCTGTTTATCAGCAAGATAAGGGGGTGAATAAAATTCTTATGATAACGTACACTTAGTAGATTTTACAAGGTGAACTTTTATTTGGCTAAAATCTGTTTTCCTTATATCCCTGTTGGCAGCTATGTGAGTGAGCTTGATGGGCTTTAGAGGAAGTGGTGAAGGACTATAATGTTTACATGTGGATATGGAGTCTTCATTATTCATTTTGGAATGTGTTGTCAAGTATTATTTAGTAGATTGACACTTTCTAACACTGGAATAAAACTAATTTCTTTGGATTATTGATTTCTTGTGAATTAAAAGATAATGACATTGACGTATGTACCATTAATATGTCTGCTGATCATTTTTTAGATGTTTCCAAACTACGGCTAGAGTACCTCTGTGGTCAGATCTGTAGGTTTACACTAGATTTGCAAAGGTTCACACTCGAATATACATTTTACAAGGTCTCACTGATGAACGCCAATCATGTATTAATCAATTGACAGATGTTTTTTCTTTTTTATATTAACTATATTTATTAATTATTTTAATGCTTTTTATGTTAGCTGTCTAATTGTTTTGTTTTATTATTTTTTTAAACATTGTATAATGTTTTACCTAAGTTACTTGTTGCAACTCTAATCTAGTGATTGTGTGTGTATGTGTGTGTGTTTTTGTACTTTCTTTTTAGGGAGCCCATTGTATCATCACATCACGGACTAAAGATGATAACTAGCCTTACCCTATTTATTAATATGCAGAGTTCATGACAAATAGAGAAAAAAAACTTCTATTTCTATTTTATACATATGTATATATTTTGTATGAGCAGTCATAAGTGTGTGTTTAGATCATCCTTGAGCTGAAAAGCGTCTCCAGGCTTCGTCAGTGTTTTTAAATGCCGCATTGTACGACCCCTGGTACAGCCTCGCACATTACTCACACTATCCCTTTAAAAAGAGAACCAGTCTCCAGAGTTGCAGTGCGCATGCGCCGCCAGTGTTTAGTTTTCTCCAACCTGAGGAGCTGTCTCTGGTGTCGCCGCGCGAGGGGAGTCCACCGCCGCTGCCTCTTCTGGTCATGTTTTCATAACAACAGCGGATGTTTTCTTTCTTTATTTATTTCACTGGAACACAAGGAGACGCCCTCGCGCACTTTGACCAGCCAAAGTTGATCTTTGAAGCCGCTTACACCGCTGTGAGAAGACCAACAACACTTCAAAGTGCTTGCTCAATGCCCCCCTCTAGTCGGCAGGAATAGCCTTCCAGTTCCCACATCTCCCCACATCCATGTTGACTGCGGCAGCCTTCACTGTGGCTCCAGCAGCAGCAGCAGCAGCAGCAGAGCTACAACCAGCGCAGCGCCTTTGTTCTTCGGCGGAGAAGAGTCGCCAGCTCCGCTGTAGCGGTTTGTGTCCGGACCACAAATCCCTGCTCCAGCCTGAGGGTTTGTTTACGCGTTAAAATGGCTGCTCAGACGGCGTTTGGAAAGGAATGGTTCTGAATCAGCGCAGCAACGTCACATAGCCTCGCGGATGCCGAGCAGCGGAGACGCTAAGCTTACACAGGCAGAATAAACAGATAACGTGCTAGCTGCTGTATGTCACTGTCTTCAAAGCAGCGCCCGGAATAGCTTTAATAGATGGTTCGCTGCTTTTTCGCTACGTTATTCCAGCAAGAGGTTGGGTGAAGGGAATTCCTCCCACTCCAAATCTATGCATGCGGTTAACCAAGCAGTTTCCAAAGACATTGCATTTTACTAGCCGTTTCTTCAAAGCGTTGTGAGCAGGGTTAGTCGAGCTCTAATGTGACTATGCATAACACTCAGCGAATATGCAGGACTTCTTTTTTATGAGTGGAACAGCCTGAATAGACGAGGCTTCTTCCCAGAGCAGACCTAAAAGGCCCCGGTGTCTCCCCTCGGCTTGGTCGAGACCTGGGGACAAACATGGATCCTGCAGGGAATTGTAAGACTCAACTCTTTCTCTTCGGACCTAAAGTGGCCACCCACGGAAATCTGCGTGGGATCAGTCGATACCTGGTGGTGTATGTTTTGTTTTACTTTGTGTTCTTCACGCACGCCTCCCCGGCCAAACCGTGTGATAAAAACTGCCTCTCTGGAAAATGCATAAACGGATCCTGCATCTGTGACCGAGGATGGGTCGGCGACCAGTGTCAGCACTGCCAAGGGAGGTTCAAGTAAGTGTACATCATGCATCAATTCTGGAGCTGCACTGTTCCATCTGTGGTCTGGAGCACAACACTGTTAAAACATCAGAAATAGAGTCATCCTGGATCACACCTGATCCACATTACATGCCCCTTATCCACCAAACAGCACCGTCTGTGGCTCCCAATAGGTTGCCATTAAAATCAATAGAAGTTTTTAAGTTCATTTTTAAGAAGTTCATGTATATGTAGATGTATACTGTTTCCATCGTCTGCTGTTTCCTGGCGTGAACAGTAGGTGGCGCAAAGTGGGTCACCAGAAGGGTAGGAAGGAGCAATTTGATGACGTAAATGATTATTGATCGTTTGTAGCATTTGCTTCTGGCACTAAGTCAAGGAATATTGTGGTTTCCCCATCAGTTCACAATCACAGTTCCACCCTCATTCCATGTTCCCAATGTTTACCAGAGGCATATAATAATAATAATAATAATAATAATAATAATAATAATAATAATAAAGTGATGTTTAAGTTAACTTCACTTACCAACATTCCAACCTCAAGCATAACCTTTAAGTGATATTTAATATTATACAGTTTGTTTTCTAAGAGTTTCTATTTAGATGCCCCTAAAACAAGCTGATGGAAACCCGCCTAGTGCTTGGGATGGGACAATGTGCAATATTATCCCATATTGTGGTCAAAAATCTGCGATGATGGAAATTATTATTGACTATTCAGCACTTAGACGAGGAACATTGTTGTTTCTCCACCAGTCCTCAAATCCTTCCTGTCGCACACTGTTTCTGATGTTTTTCCAGTGCAGTGAAATGCAGAAGGATGATCTCTTACCGTCATCTTCAATTTGATGAATTTTATGCAATATTTCACTGGTTTTTTTTCATGCCCAAATCAAAATTCACATAAAAACAGGCTCATGGAAACCCACTTAGTGGTTGGGATGGGACAATATGCAATATTATTGCACACTGCACGAAAAGCACTCAGAATAACTTTCCATAAGTGGGATAGTCATGATTTGGGAAATATGGGATAATATTATAATTAATGATCAAACAAGAACAAGAAAAATGCAAATCACAGTTTCTCCGTATTTTGTATAAGAATTAATTTATTTAAGTATTCATTGCATTTGTATTCTCTGATAAGGAAGTCCAAAATTCTGATCTCAGATCGACAAAGCAAGGTGGGGTTTGATATCTTCTTAAAATTGATGAAACATCTTCATCCATCAGAGGTTTTGCGGATTGAATGTCCCTGAGCTGATTTGTATGTTTCTCCCTTTGCTTGCGGCATATTTTAGTCAGTTGTTTGAAAGTGATCCATATTCACTGGAGATAAACCGTACAGAGGGGTTCAAAAGTTTGAGCACATTTTTCAGACGTTGGGCCTCGGCTGCTTGCAAATATTAACCAGACCTGATGCTTATTTTCAAAGCCTGTATGATGATCCCAAATTAAGTTTTGACTTTTAAATGATATCCATTATGTGTTTTGGCAAAAGACTGCAGACAGCTGATTTTGTATATGCTGTAAAACATATGTGGTGAGAGTTAATGCAGCACTACAGGTGGGAGGACCAAGCGAGAAAACAATGGCAGGCAATCACAGAATAAATGTTCAAACTTCAGTAAAGTATAAATTAAATTGCCATCCGATTGATTGGGACTTGTGACAGCCGCCTCCCATGGCTTTTCAGTGCACCTTAGGAACACTTGTGGTGCAGAGATGTTGTGATCACAGTTATTACCCTTTGCGCCTGATGCATCTGAGGTTTTGTAAAGACCGTCATCACGCCATGTTGTCAGGAAATAAATAACCTCCCTCCACCTACACACAAACAACTGCAATGTGACACTTTAAACTCCTGGTGTCGAGTAAGACACGCATGCACCCGAGTTAATACACGATCAGCGACACACTGCTGCACATCGCTATGCAACGTTGACGAGATGTTGGCTTCACCCCGTAACGAGTGTGAGTCCATGTCCTGAGAGATGTGTCCAAAAGGTCAAGTCTGTGGCTCATCTGAAAATGTATAAAAACTGGAACGTCATGATGTTAATGTGAACGGCATGAAGCACAGAGCCTTGATAGTCTTACACAGGATAGTATTTCCACAGAGCAGCATGAAAAATTCATCATTCCTGGCTGTATGATGTGTGCACAGTCCAAAGTCATTGCCTGCTGTTTTTATTATATATATATGCTTTTACCAACTTTAATCAGCAAACCACAGATCCAACTGAAGTCATTTCAACTTGAAAGTGCGTGAGAATAATCAATCCGATACACCTCAGCCGTATCAAATATACTTCATGCTGTTATAATGGGAGCAGTCAACAAAAAAGACAACAGTGCTTAGAGAGATGTTTTATGGTGCCCATCGAGAAAGAAACTGAACATCATTACATGCATGCCGTCATCATTGATTACCATCCATCATAACTCCATTATCCTTTCAAAATTGCTGTGTGGAAAGTAATTTTCGCGGTATATCATGTCCATCGTGTAAAAGAGACATAAAAGAGAATAGAGTTTAGTTTGTGTTACTCAGACCACCCATTTCATTCCACTATGTGTTTACGAAGTTTCCAAAGTACCCCGCTGCTATTATCCGCTGACAGATACTCACTGAGTAGATTCATGGATTATTTGTCTCATCTCTTGACATCCTAAATGAGTTTTATGCAAGTACAAGCTGTTGTAAAGTAGAAAATGCACCGCTGTGACGAGATAAATGTTTAGAGGCAATCTGTCTCCTCATTATGTGCAATTGATTCTTAGTATGATCGAACAGCGCCGTGGGTGGTGTGTGTGTGTGCGGGGCTCTGATTTTTTTGGGATACACACGGATACACACACACAGACACGCATACACACTGTTGTGGTCTTTGGAAATAGTTTCCAGTATCAGAGTGGGGGATTGGGAAGAAATGAGGCCTTTTCAGGAGATGGTTGAATCTTTAAGGTTGGCAGGCACTGACCTTTGGTTTAATGCCAACTTGTTGTTATTTTAAGTTCTTGCAATCGAGTGCAGTGCATGGCACCGTAATTGGACACAAGAGTCCAAAATCTCTGGATATTTTGTACCAGAACTAGAAATGCACTCATTTAAAAGAAAATGATGATGGTGCAGAGTACAATCAACTGACGCCACCGTCACAGGGGATGTGTGTGTGTGTGTGTGTGTCTACTTCATCTCACGCACCTCTGTTGTTGTGCTGCAGAGCGTCTGCTATGTTTCACAAAGGAGTTGCCTTTGAAAAACATCATTAAAAAGGTCACTCGATTGTTTTCGTTCTCGATTGAAACCGCCATATTTCTCGATTAATCAAGTACTTGTTTGGTCTACAAATGTTGATCAGTGTTTCCCAAACGTTGAAATGACAACGTTCCCAAATGTCCAAAATGGATCCGTTATAATGATTTATTTGTGGTATGGAGCAAGGAACCAGAACATAGAAGCTGAAATTTCTGGTTTTAATCATTAAAAACTCTCGGACTGGTCAAAAATTGTTTTTGCTGTGAAACATGTGCAGCTCATGTTAAAAAAACAACAACAACAACAAAAGGCCTGCTCAGGCTGAGACCTTGAGCAGTGATCTGGGTTTGGGTCCATCTTGCGGTCTATTGCTGCATATCTGGCCCCCTTTCCACTCCCATGCTCAGCTGTTTTATCTATTAAACGCCCAAAAATGTCTTTACAAAATGGCACTTTATCATATCAGTTATTGTCAGAGTTGATAGATTTTTAAACATGTGGAAAGCAGGGATGTTTTGATCTCAAACATTGGCAGATTCATCTACATTGCTGCTCCAGATGTGTTGAATCGTCATAGTCTGACGTCCTGCTGAGACACAATGTGTCCCACCTGTTGACAGTGTGTGCTGGGATAGGGACGGAAAGCCCCTCAAACTCTGCGCTAGTTTCAAATGTTAGTTGGAGAGATTTTGCTAATGGTTTTCAAACACAGTAATATAAAGCCATGTGTGATATGCAGGCTCTACAGAGAGGATTCTCCTTGTCACTAGAAAGAAATGCAAAAATTAAGCTTTGTCATTCATGGTCAAAGATATTTTCTACTTGTGTGGTGTTGATGTGGAACACTTCTGCTTGTCCTTGCATAGAGAGCAAGGTGACGGTGCTATAAGCAGTGACGAACCAGTTGGCATAACACTCAAAGAAAATGAAATCCCCCACCCCCATTATCAGCCACAAGCTGCTTTCAGACTTACACTGAATTATGTTAAGGATTATGTCTCTGAAATTGAAAACCATGAAGTACATCTATATTTATTTATTTTTTTCTATTTCACAATTGATCTTATTTGTAAAGGCTCTGGAATATGCCACGTGTAAATGTGTGTTTTGTGTTACTGTGCTTGAATGTCCTAAATCTACTGTTGATTTTGTTTCTGTTTTCAGGTTGATGGAGCCCTCAGGATACCTCACTGATGGTCCAATTAACTACAAGTACAAAACAAAGTGCACCTGGCTCATTGAGGGCTAGTAAGTTCTTCTTCTAAATGACGACGTTCTCCGAAAGCTGAGCCTGTGCGGCTAGATTTAATTAAACAATGTAAACAGACTGATGTAATTAAATTAAATTAAGCCCATCATCTGAAAGAATTACAGTTTTGTTACTCATTCAACGTAAAGTAAAGCTTTAATCTGTGTGATGAGCTGCATTCGAGTGCTTAGATAAAGCAACAACCTCTGGACCTGTGGGTGCTTTTAATTGTCATGGCAACAGTGGTCACTGTGAGGACAGAGCTGTTTGGAAACTTTGTTATTGGGTTACAAATGGAGAGAGCACCCTTGATTTGTGTAAATTCAGGATCAACGCAATAGCATTATATGTTTTTTGTTTTTTTAACATATTGAGCAGTATAATTCTCCTTTACTGTGGTCAATGCAATGTTAAAAACGTCTAAGTATTATTGTTTGAGTTACTAATGAGTCTTTTCTGAGTTGAAATTTAGTTAAATGCTCTCTCTTTCTCACCAAATTCCATTGAGAGAATCTCTGTTTTTAGTGGATGTGTTCCATGGTGTTGAATAGCTGGTTTTGTCAATGGATTTTGGTGAGCCTTTTTGTTAAATGGCTCAAATCTTGTTTTTCCGTGTGTCCCTGCTGGCAGTTATGCTGTAAGTGTGAGTGAGAGCTCGCACGGCACTGTTAGTGCTGATTATGTGTCAATTCCTCATATAACCACACTTCAAATATCTTTTTAACTCTAAATACTATATAATTTTTTAGGGGTTTTGACTGAGGACACAAATCATGCTTTCCATTCAAATCTGTCCTGCTTCCATCTATGAAACCTAAAACATTCTGTCTTGCTGTGTTTTTGCCCCCTCTCTTTAGTCCAAACGCAGTTCTCCGGTTAAGATTCAACCACTTTGCCACAGAATGTAGTTGGGACCATATGTACATCTATGACGGAGACTCGATCTATGCTCCTTTGGTTGCTGTTTTCAGGTGAGGTGAAATGTGTTTCTGAAACATTTATAAATGGTTTCAGTTCAGGGCGAGTTGTGAAAAAGTAATGCCATGTTCTGCTTTATTTCTCCCCGTAGTGGTCTTATCGTGCCAGAGGTACGAGGAAATGAGACCGTTCCTGAGGTCGAGACGACTTCAGGCTACGCACTACTACACTTTTTCAGTGATGCTGCCTATAACCTGACAGGATTTGAAATATTTTACTCGTAAGTATTCACCCTCCCCAACTGATTTAAAACAGGCGTGGGGTAAAGTAGAGGTGAAGCCCTCACCTTTTGAATGTATCTCATTTATTCTCATCTAGAATTTCCCATGTCTTTCTGTGTCTCCCTACTCTTAATGAGAGGTGACATGTTTCTGCATGCAACATTAATGCTACAGAGAGACTGTCACAAGAGAACCTCTGCAGAAATTAAAAAACTACTGCACCAGTGACTCAATAATTCTTCATCTTTTGCCAGCCCTTTGTGTCTCCCTCACTTTTGCCAAGATCTCAACGCTACTCATTAATCTCCCTCAGTCCCCAAGTCTGTGTGTGGCCTATAAATATTACGTATCAGTTTTGAGTATTTTGTTTTTGTCCTTTCTGTCCAGGATCAACTCTTGTCCCAACAACTGCTCTGGCCATGGGAAATGCACACCTGGGAACTCAGTCGCCAGCAGAGTGTACTGTGAATGTGACAAGTATTGGAAAGGCGAGGCCTGTGACATCCCGTACTGCAGGAACAACTGCGGTAGCCCCGACCACGGCTACTGTGACCTGACTGGAGAGAAGCTGTGTGTCTGCAATGACAGCTGGCAAGGTAAGAGATGACCCTCGCCAAACACATATCGTTTCCAATGTTTCATGTAGAAATACGGACTGCATTGTTGTTGAAAGTTGGTGATGAAACCAATCAGTGGGTTGGCATGTAGCCATTAAAGCTGCAGTATGTACGTCGTTGATTTTATTCTGCCTCTGTTTGATCTCATGGACAGAAATGATGTAACGTTATTCGTATGCTGCGTCCTTCCTCTAAAAATGGTCACTGTCAAGCAATACTATCAGACCAGACTGTGGGAGCATAAGTGTGTGTGTACAGCAGCAGTGCAGGAACAAGTAAACATTTAACTACTGGGTTTTTAAAGCAGCACAATTTACTCATGCAATATTTTTGGGGGTGATTCTTTGTTTTTGTCTCTCATACTTCAACCTGTCTGCAGGCATCTAACTTTATTAATAGCAGAATGTTACTGTTGCCCTCTATCTTTTTTGGCATAAAACAAACCACTTCATGTGTGCTGGTGTGGATCTTGCAGGCTCACACGACATCTAAGCGCCACCTTACTGAGAAATATGGAGCTGATATGGTTAATCACATTGTGTGCAGTCATTATCTATATTTAACTGTTTTAGCAATAAATTGTTCCATTATGGCCTTTATCATCACATGCGACATGATAAGATGTGATCTAACTATTAAAATCCATCTGCAAGTCGTGTTGCATCTAAGTCCATCTTTAAATCTGATGATCAAAATTGAAATAATCTATTAAATAAATTGTTTTGCATCCAGTGTGGTTTTAGCAACCGTTTTAAAAAGAAATAGTCAATGTTTTGTCTTAAACTCACTCATTATGATGTTAAAACAGGTTTTGCATTGAAGTAATGATAGGAAAACAACAATATCTGGATTTATGATAGTCTTCTATAAACCTTACTCTCACAATGTCTTTCTCATTTCCATCAGAATGCACTTTTTGCAGAAATGGCATGAAAATGTAATGTTTATCTGGTAGGTAGTGTATCTTATGACACAACACCGTTATCAAATAAATGATAGACATGTTGTGACTGTAACGTCTCTATGACGGTGACTAAACGGCACCTTAACAGCAATTGTTAGGGAAATTCAAGTTTTCTGTTGTCTCTTTTAAGTAGTAAGTACTTTTAAGGACCAAAACAAAGTCAACTATCGCTTGATGGATTCCATCTTGTGTTTTTTAGATACGTGACTAGCAGCTTGTTTTACAGAGGAGTTTCAGTTCACCATCTTTTAATGTTTCCAGCTCTGAGTGATGAATCATTCGTGACACACTTTTGTAAACAGGGCCTGGAAAAAGGTCATCGCTCCTCCCTCGTGTACTGTGGTGATTATTTTGTAAGACGTCATGAGGAACATGTCAGTTGGACGTGTGTGAACAGCTGTGTTGTGCTGTGTCGTAGTGCAGGATGGTAACACGTGGATTATGCCCTTGTGACACTACATCATTAATGGTCTCCAGCTGGAAGTAACCAAATGTTCTGGCCTGATTAAACCTGACAGAATCATTACAGCGACACGCTCTTTTTCTGCACGGCATTCTTTCTCACAGTTTATCATATTCACACCTCCCAGTCATGCTTGTTTAAAGGAGTGGTCAAACCTTTGTTTTAGTCCAAGAGTAGCCTGCTTCCTCTTTAAAGTTTCAATGACGAGGTTTGAAAATATGCATTAGATTCCGCCCTTAAAGTCCCAGTTAAAAATAGAAAACCTTATCAAAAACCTAATCAGAAAACCTTAAAAAATGTTGAGCGGTGTTCGTCAAACCTGGAAATTATGTTCTCAAATGTCTTGTTTTGTCCACAAACAAAAATTAATCGGAAATCTTGTTTTCATCATGAAAAAAATCGATTAATTGTTTCAGCTCTAATCTGATCACAAAAAACATTTTTAGAGGTGGTCTGGGACATATGTGATCATGAATTTAGACACATCAAAGATAATATTTAACATTTCTGCATTAAAATATCTAAAAATGAAAAGACACATTTTATTGACTGGTGTCACCCTAAACACTTCCCATAAATAACTGCATTTTTGGTGGCCTTTTAATGATGTCATGATGCCCTTTTATCGTATCTACTTTAGACTCGGGGGTGTGAATGGGAAAGTTTGGTACTACTAGTTAACCACAGTTTTATTTATGTCACCAATGGTTCATGACTATTCACGGTTGATCGCAGCACGGTCTGCCTCTGAATGTCTAACTATAAAGCCAATACGCACAGGGAAACCAAGAAGACCACAAGAAGACAGGTCCCATCGCCTCATGCTGCTTCACAATTCACGAAATTCATCAAACATTCAGTGAAGCTGAATACTTGGGCACAGATTTCCTGTTTTCTAATGGATAAAATTGTTTTTCAATAGTTATGCTGCATGCATAGCATAGTGATTCATCCAGCCTCTTCAGACTCTCTGTCTCCTATGCAAATATACACAGACATAATGACTGAGGCACATTTGTTTTGTCACCGTGGTAAAAGCATAATGGCTTGATTAGAATACAGTGTAGCAAATGTGAGATATGATCATAGTTTCGTCCCAGGAGAAGCATTTAAATTCCATGTTAAATAAACACAATAATGCCACTTTCTTGTGAACAGATCTGTGAGGACACATGTTATTAACCGGGCCAAATAGATTCATCATATACTGCTATGAGTAAAAAGTAAAATCATTTGGAAAATAGTTGTATAAAAAAATACAAGGCAGTGCTGTTTGGTGAAGGGGTGATGCAGTTAAATGCAAACAAAGTATAGAGAAGTAAAAGAAGAAGTAAAATAGGCCAAGGAAGGCGCTCTTGTTGTGGAAAAAATATAAGCCTTTGTAATAATGACTAATGCTTGGCAAAGATAAAAATTCACATATGTCGCAGCACAGTGACCTCCGTCAGGGTGACTAACCGGTGGTAAAGGAAGAACAAGGCTAACAATATAAGCCTGGGAGATTACAGGAAGTGTCACCATGAGTTCATTATCACAATAGAAAAAGCAGATGACTCAGATTAGAGGAAGTAGCCACAATTAGCAAGCAAAAGGCAAAAACAATTGGAAGAAAAAAACAACCCACAACACAGAGACAGTTGGTTTATTTTGGAATTTTTATCACCATATTGACATTATGTGTGGGTTTTTTTCCCATTTCTTTTTCACTCTTTCTATTGTCATGATGAGACAACATCGATTATTTACCCTTGGCTGTATTGTCTGTCTCTGTCTGTCCTGTAGGTCCAGACTGCTCTCTAACTGTTCCGTCTACCGAGTCCTTCTGGGTCCTACCAAGCGTCAAGCCCTTTGGCACATCACTTGCCAGAGCGTCCCATAAGGCCGTGGTGCAGGAAAAGGTCATGTGGGTGGTGGGTGGATACACCTTCAACTACAGCTCCTTCCAGATGATTCTCAAGTAAGAGAGAGCGGTGCATGTCTGCAAGGTCTCAACTGTTTATTATATCGTCTCTGTTTGTCACGATGTTTTGTTTTTTGTTTGCAATACATTAGTTGTTCTTTTTTTACAACAAAACAGAAAGCACATGGAGATGAGACCAACATTTAGGTAGCTCAGTAAAGTGTAAGCATCCTTACAAAGGATTATACATCTGAAATTTGGAGCCCAAAGAAAGAGCAGAAGTCGCAGTGCACAGAATCCCTGGAAAAGTATTTGAGTGTTGAGTTTTATCCACAGGTTATTAAAAAACACCAATTTAGCTCCTCGTATCAGACGAGTACGAACAGACGAGAGATGACCTGAGATGATCTCTCCATCTCTGCAGCACTCTGTCGTTATTGACAAAAGTTTTATTGCGTTTATTGCCTGACTCTCTTTTAGACTTATTTTGGCATCTTTGCAGCATACGAAGTTGTTGTTGTTGTTGTTGAAACAGTGCCCTCACCCTTGGTAAAATTGCCTTGGGAATAATACACAACTCCTTGTATGGACATACTGGAGTGTGTGTTTATAGGTCATATCTTCAGGCTTTACAAAATCCCATTTTTTCGTCATCTTATGTGTTGTTGAGTCTAAGTTCTGGTTAATTTTATATTGTGTATTTTTTTAATTGTGCAAAAGTCACAAAATGTACTGTTTTTATTTTATTTTAGTTCATAAAAACGAGTCAAGCAAATTTGCACTTTGACATATTTCCAAATTTCACAAATTCAATCCGATTTAAAAATGTAATGCTGTTTTCTAAGGGTTAAACATGGTCATATAAATATATACAGACACACAAAATCAAACACAGTTAGTGCAACATTTGGGCTTTAAAGATACAATTTAAGGCAGGTGGGAAAGTCTGTCTGAAATAATGTATCCCCCAATTACTCAAGTTTTGAAAAGATGAAAGTTGTCAGTCTTGTCGTCTGTTTAGCTTCCAAACAGTAACATGTGTGGAATAAGAAGCCTGAGTTAAACACGCTGTTATTCAATCTTCCAATCGAGTTTGTTTAATCTAATACGCATCTGATGCGTTATAATCAACATGTGAGCATTTGAATACATTGCTTAACTCAATTACATCTCCGTGACTCAAAATGCAGTTTGTGTTAAACTGATTATAACATTGTCCATTTTCTTTAGAGTATCTTTAGAGACTGTAATAAATCACTCTGAATTCCCCCCCCTCCAGGGATCGTCACATAATTTATAGCATTTATTCAGCACTTTTTAACAAAAGCCATAACGACACTGCACAGGGATGCGCATTATTTCACACATAATTTTCATGCGTTTTGTCAAGATAAAGTCGTTGTTTGAACAGGTGACCTGATTCCTTTATCATCAGCTATGCAAATTCTTTCAGGTAAGAGTTAACAATAATATTTTAGTGTGTGTGTGCGCGCCTTTGGAGTGTTTTGAAATTCATTTATTTATTGTTCCATATAAGTTAGTTAGTTTTTATTAATCCCCTTTTGACCCATCCTAGAATTAGGAGCAGTGGGCTGGAGTGTGGCAGCGCCAGCCCTTTTTGGCCGGGTGGGGATTTGAACCGGCGACCTTCTGGTTACAAGTCAAGTTCCCTTTCCACTTGGCCACAGGCTGCCCCATATAGATTTTGTTATTGTCGTTAGAACATAATAATAATAACTCTTCATGTTACTTATGTACTGTACGTGTACTGTATTGACTTCTCTTTCACTATTACTACAACATGCATTTGTTTTCAATTCCTAAATTTGGTCTCAGAAATGATTGTCAGAATAGGAAGTGGTGAAAAGGTTCTCAGCATATCTCTTGCACAAATTCCTGTAGAGAAGAATGCGACCCATTGTTAGGACAGACTGTTTTTTCTTTATCAGCTGTACTTGAGAATGCAAACACTACACTGATCATTTAGAATTCTGTACACCTGGTTGGTTCTGCAGCTAAAATGCAGCGCTGACTGTCCTCATTCATGTCATGGCTCGGAGCTTATTGACATTTCCCCCTCTTCTGTTGCTTGGACAAGCTTTTTCCATCTGCTCCGTGTTTGCTCATCACCAGGTGCAACACTCTTGTGGAAAATTAATACAGATCTCCTTCAAATTGAAACAGAAATGTGACCCTCGGCTCCATAGGCATCTTGTGTTCATCACGCCGTCCTGTAAAATGAAACATTGATTTATCCACAAATTACCCGGCAAAACACAGAGTTAAACAGGAGCACTGTTTGTGTCTTGACGACCTAATTTGTATACTTCATTTAAAATAAGGTTTAAACAAACTTGATGAGTTTTCTGTTCTTTATGCATGAATGAAAGTGTGTAATGATGTGTTGTTTTCCTCTGTAGCTACAACCTGGAGAGTGGCATCTGGAACACAGTTCCCATCAATAGTGGCCCAGTGCCAAGATATGGCCACTCACTCGCTGCCTACCAGGTAAACACACTTAACCACAAGAAAATACCTCAAGCTCTTAAGGCACCGAAAGGATTCAGATAATAGCAAGTGTTCGTAGGAAGGAAAGGATCATTTGATCAGGTGAAAATGGAGGAGAAGAAAGTTTATGTGTCTGAGACCGCTCAGACAGAAGGAAAATACAGCTGCTTTCAAAGGGACACAATTTATGATCATAATATATCTCAGTCTCAGAGCTGAGGGACAAATTTGTAAGGAGATAAAATAAAATTACTTTAGACATATTTCATTGAAAACAATTCATCTGTATAAGGCTGTTTATTCTCAGAAATGCACTGAAATGTGGACATTCTCCTGAGAAAACAGTTGTTCTGAGGAACAAGGGACTAGATTTAGACCAGTCATTCCCAGAAACTTGTTCTGTTTACTTTTATTTATATTAAATCTTACAGTAATGTGTTTCAGAAATGGCAGTAAAAACAGAAGTGTTATTCACAAATGTGCTCATGTCACAATTTACATTATTATGTGGTTTTTTTGTCACCTTTTTAAAATGAGTAGGGGTGGAAATTGTGAGATGTACAGAGAAAGAGGAATGAATCTTGAATTTGACAGGTAGCTGAGACAGCAATGCTAATGCTTGTAATTTGAGTGTCAACCACAATTTAAAAAAGGAACTGTCATAACCATCCTTCTTCTACCACTTTATCCTCCTGTGCCACTGTCAGCTGACAAAGGGCGATGGACAGTTCACCAGTCCACCGCAGGACCACATACATAGACAAACAACCACCCACTCTATAATGTGTGTTTTCATATACTGTATTGCATCACCAGCCTCTCTGCATGCTCGGCTACACCCTGAAAACCACTGAACCCACTCTCCCCTTTGTCTCAGGATGACATCTACATGTTTGGTGGGAAACTGGAAGCCGGCTGGGGGAACGTGACGGACGAGCTGTGGGTGTTTAACGTGCCCAGTCGAGTGTGGCAGAGGAGAAACCCCGTGGTTGGCCCACCGGCTCAGGCCCAGATTTACGCCGTGGAGGGTCACTCCGCTCACTGCGTCCTGCTGGAGGGCGGCGAGGCCATCATGCTGGTCATATTTGGCTACTCCCCCATCTACAGCTACATCAGCAACATTCAGGAGTACAACCTGAGTGAGTCGCAGCTTTTACAGCTTTGACACTTCGTTTGTCACTTAGTCAACTCGATTCATGTGAAATTAGCTTTCACATTATAATGGCCTGTGTTAGTCAAAAAGCACAGGTCTGTCATAACAGTAAACCTAGTTACTGGATCCAGTGTTGTGACATGTTTCAATGTTATGTAACGAGTGAACCAATGATCAAAAACAGAATTTGTTAAGTGCACCTAATGATATATAATTATTCCATAATTATTTCAACTCCTTACAAACCCACGTGCAATAAAATGAACATGTTGCATAGTAATATGAAAATTAAATATTTATTTATTTTAATAACATATTCATTAAAAGCTCCCTTCATATGTATTTTCTCATCAGGGTCCAACACGTGGTTGGTACCTGAGACCAAAGGTGCGATTGCACAAGGAGGTTACGGCCACAGCAGCACATACGACAGCGCCAGCGGCAGTGTCTACGTCCACGGAGGCTACAAGGCTCTGCCTGCCAACAAATACGGCCTCGTCGATGACCTCTACCGCTATGATGTCAACACTAGGACATGGTGAATCAACACATATACACGCTCTTTGTCAATCATGCATTCTAGCCCGTGCACATGACACTCCGTCACGCATTATTCTTGTGAGTGTGTCCTTGACGCTCCCCGTCATGCATATGTTCCAGGTTTATCCTGAGAGAGAGCGGCTTTCCGCGGTACCTGCACTCGGCTGCTCTCCTCAGCGGCACCCTGCTCATCTTTGGCGGCAACACGCACAACGACACTTCGCTCAGCAACGGCGCCAAGTGCTTCTCCGCTGACTTCCTCAGCTACGACATCGGTATGACTTGTAATATTCTCGACATCAAGCATCCAGTCGGAGTAATGATCCACTCATTTTTATTTATTTTTTGTTATCATCAGATTTGGAAAATGTTCTAATTATCCAACTAATATATTTAAAAACTACTGCCCGAGAAACTTCTCCGAACTGCTTCAGTTAGTTTGTAATGATTAATAAATGTGCTTCACCACCTTATTTAAGGGCCCTAATTGATTAGAATCTTTTTTTCCCCCCACTTTCAACATCAACTCCTCGTACTTATCCACTTCTTACCAGAACCAGTGATTATAATTATAAAAGCAAGCACTTGTTGGGGAAAATAACTAAAGTGAACATGCAAGCGCCAAGGCAAATCGAATACTCTTTTACACACGGTTTTCTGTTGTGTTGTTGTCCTCAGCCTGTGATGAGTGGAGGCGTCTGCCTAAACCAGACCTGCACAGAGATGTCAACCGCTTTGGTCACTCTGCTGTCGTTAGCAATGGGTAAGTCTTTCAAAACGCACACAGTAAATTAAATTAAAGTAATTTTAAAAGCTTCGGTCTTAAGATGCTATTTTTCTTTTCTTGAAATTAAAAAAATAAAGTTGTTTTTTTATTTATTAGATATTTGGGTAGTGCATGTGTTGTTGAACATCAATAATAAATGGGAGTTGTTAACAATTTATACAGTATCCATAGCTCCAAGCTGCTAATAAAACTCTAACATTAGAGGTACATGAAAATGCTGTTCTGTATCAATCAAAAGCATCTTGAACAAGTTTTTAACTCGTATTTGTATTTTAGTTTTTGCTGCAGTTATGTTTACTTTAATATTAATCTACATTAACTAGTGAAGGCAATGTCTGTTTTGAAAATATATCTGTGAGGATAACCCAAAAAGAGCCTGCATTGTTATTGTTGTTTACCCTCTTCTCATTTGTATCCTTCATTAGGTCCATGTATGTCTTTGGGGGCTTCTCCGGTGTGCTGCTCAATGATGTGCTTGTGTACCGGCCCCCCAGCTGCCAAGCCTTCTTAGCAGAGGAAGGGTGTGTCAAAGCTGGGCCAGGGGTCCGCTGCATCTGGACCAAAAGCCGCTGTATCTCCTGGGAACCCAGCATGGCTAATGGCAGCCTCATCACTGCCCCATTCTGCCCTCCTAAACCTGGTGAGAAAAACACCTGAACCTTTAGCACACGCATTACAAGTGTGAACAATCTGCTTTTCCTCATCTCTGTCTTAGAAAGAATTAAAATGTCATCTCACTACATAAATGTTAAAATTAGCGGTGAGTTTATCATGAAGATTGAAGGGATACTTTGTGTACTGACGCCAGTTCAGCACTGACTGCGTTGAGAGTTCCCCCCTGGTGCCCAACAACTGGTTTTAGCCACTTAGTAAAATGCTCATCTTTATAAAATCTTAATTAATTCATGAAGTATAAATATTAAAAAAAATGTTTGGCAGCTGCTCTGTCTGAAAACTGAAGTTTATGTTACTTTGTCATTCACTTTCTCATTCTGATCAAATATACACCAAGGCACACACGATTTGTGGGTCCATTGCTTGATGTGTGTAATTTTTGTGACTGATGTTTGAAATCCTTCATTCAGATTTCCTTTCTTTTAGCTAGAGCTGTCATAAAAGTCACACGTATTTGGTCCCATTCTTTCTCTTTTCAGTCACGGTGGATGAGCGGTGCTACCGGTTCTCCGACTGTGCCAGCTGTACAGCCAACACCAACGGGTGCCAGTGGTGTGACGACAAAAAGTGCATCTCTGCTATCAGCAACTGTACATCTGTGAGTCAGCCAACAGGGGGCACCAAAGCACTTCTGGTCTTGTGTCGAGCTCGCTGAAAACACTCACTCAGAGACACACAGACACACTCATTTACACGTATCCTCTGGATACTGTGAGCTGGGGATTTTGGAATAATAGATTATTGTTATAGTGAATAAAGAGGATTTTGTTTTCACAATGACATCGATTCGACTAATGAGACGACTTCCGGAGCCGTGTTAAACTTAAAGCTCATCGACCTGTCTCTGCTGTGTTCCCCCTCTGCTGTTGTAGAATGTGAAAAACTTCACGGAGTGTCCAGTGCGGAACGAGCAGGTGTGCAGTAAGCTCGCCAACTGCAAGAGCTGCTCACTGAATCCCAACTGTCAGTGGGACCAGAACCAGTCTGAGTGCCACGCTTTGCCCGGTAAGAAAGAAGCTGTTTTTGAATCCCAACAAACAAACATGCATACATTTTATTATAAAAGACTTAAGATTCAATGATAATATTAATTGAATGTCTTTTCATTCTTTAAGAATTAGTTCTTATTGTATTTGAAATGTACAGAACTTTTCTGTTGTCCTTTACCTTTACAGTACAATGAAGGTGGCTACTACTGTGACGACACAGTTTTCCACATAAATTCTGATAAATTGTGTTGGCTGACACAGAAATCTTTTACTGTGTTGTTGGGTTATTGATTGATTGATACTTCTTATTTTTTAAAAATCGAGAACCGTGTCTTTTAAATACTGCAAATAGATTATACTGTAGGTTCAAGAAGAGATATAATATATATATAACGCTGCATTCCAAAATTGTGAGGAAAAAAAAGCACAGTTTAGATAACAGACTAAATAAATAAACTACCTTTGGCCACCTTTAGCCTCATTACATAAGGATATGTTATGGCATTGGAAGATAGAAACCTTGTGTGTGTGTTTGTGCTTCCTGAAATGTAGTTGCTGCCTGAACACAAAATGCATACACTACATCTAAATGAGCATCCAGTCATATTTATATGGGAAGTAGTAAGTAACAGACAATTTAGCCTCCAAAATGGCTCCATCGTTCATCGTTGTAAGGCAAATGAGGCCACATTACTTGCCGCACACATACACTGTAACCCTCTAAATGTTTTGTCCCCTGTGGTTTGGGAGAAAGCAGACTTTATACAATCTGTGCTTTCTGCTTTCATGCCTGTGCTCACTACTTGCTGGCTTTTTTTTTTTTTTTCCTGTTGAGAAGTATTTAGAAAATGCTCTGGTATAATGGCCTATATTTTTTTTGGCCCACCTGTTCCAAGTTCTGCCAAAGTATTTTCAACCTGCAACGGCCGTAGGAGAGTAGACTTATGGTTTCTGTGCTTTTATATCGACCGCACAATAAATCTATCTTCCAGCCCAGCAGTGCAGTGAGGGCTGGAGCCAGGTGGGGGAGGCCTGCCTGAGGATCAACTCCAGCCGTGAGAGTTATGACAATGCACAACACTATTGCAAGAACCTCAACGGAAACATAGCCTCTCTCACCAACTCCAAACAAGTGGACTTTGTGCTCGAGGAGCTGAAGAAGCTCCAGCAACTAGACAAGGTAACGCAAATAATTGAAATAAAATGACATCTACCGGAACTTTGTGGTTGAGTGTGTTCTCAATTGCTTTTGTCTTTCAGTAACTCTGAACCCGGATCATTTTAGTCCATGCACACTGAGTGATTTTGTCTGATTGTGGCTCTGCTTTTAGCTCATGCCATTTTTGCCTTTCAAGTGTTTATCATAATTTTTTTCCCCACTGTCTGTGTCTCAAACTGAGTTCTCTTTTTTGACTCTGACGCAATCACAAGTGCAATAACGACGGACTTGTTTCTGCGATATTACGGATGAGTTTGTCACTGATAATGACACCTTCTTTCGCTTTGTTTTTGTGCATAGTAACATTTTGTCAGTCACATTTTCTTCTGGCTCCTTCGTGTACTGTAATAAACCAGGGCCAAATGACTCACTGTCTGAAAGAGCAATCATAAGCTCAGACAGTATATAACATGCTCACTGCTGTGTCTCTTTTTTACTCAAAGAAAAAAATCAGACACAGTGTAGCTTTAATTTTCCTTTCCTAATTTGAGGTTTCTAATCAATCATGATGTGATGAAAGTTAAGAATGATTGAGTTTCTGTTATTGACCATCTTTTAGGATTTTTGTGATTCACTTCAACCTTGAAGCCATCTACTCGGTCCAAAAGAATAATTGAGAACAGTTTCTAAAATCTAATCCACAAAATGTGATTTGTTCATGGAAAAATGGACTCTAACATCATAATTCAAGCTTCTCCATCCTGAATGGAAACAATGAAATGCACATTTTGACAAGCATTCATCTCAGCGGAGCTTCATTTTCTCCTGTAGGAAAAGAAAATGGTTAAATCCTGTGATGATTTTACTTTGGTCACGCTGCTGTATTCATTAAGATTTCATTAGTTGTCTGTCTGCTGGGCTGAAAACCAGTGTGTTTGTTCCATACAGAACCTTGACGTGCTGCCATTTCCCATAATGTTTTTTATTCTGTTTAAAGCTGGACCCTGAAGGCAAATTAGTAATCACATCTGTGAAATTTATTTCAGTAGACTTTTAATGGTATCTTTGGTCCCTAGTTGCAAACACAGTATCAGTTCCCGTCTAATACTACATTATAAAAATGTATCCTAGCCTTGCGTGTGTTGAGCCTTTTGCCATGTTTCCACAGCGGCTGTCTCCGTGGGTGGGCCTGAGGAAAATTAACGTGTCATACTGGGGTTGGGAGGACATGACCCCCTTCACTAACAGCAGCCTGCGCTGGTTGCCCGGTGAGCCCAGTGACTCTGGTTTCTGTGCCTACCTGGAGGAGCCTCAGGTGTCAGGCCTGAGAGCCAATCCATGCACCGCCACTGCCCATGGCCTCATCTGTGAAAAAGCTACCGGTGAGATGCAAATCATGTTCAGTATAGTAAGATTTTTATTTTTTTTTTTACTTCAAGACCGTACATTAATGACATTCAATGTCAAACATGTCCTGACAACGGACAGTGTTTCATGTCCATTAAGGCTAAAATAATATGAGATGAAAAATATCTAATTATTAATTTGCAGTTGGGACATTTTTTTTTTTTTTTTAAATTAATGTTCCTCAAATGTGAAATTTTACTAAATTCTCATGCTCAAGTCAGATTTGTGTCACTTCAGTATATACATGTATGTATATATATATGTATATGTGTGTGTGTATATGTGTGTATATATATATATATATATATATATTCATTTATATGTACAGTTACATAATTGACCTACACTGTCTCACCCACAAATGTGCTATACCTTCAATTTCTGTAGAGCCCCAAGAGGGCAAAAATAAAGGTACATGATATCTTTCAAATATCCTGCTTCAGGACTGAGTGGCCTCTGAAATATGACGTCTAATCTTGTTGTAGATGACCCTTGCAGAAAGTACACGTGTGCAAGCATGTGGTTTCTAAGGGCAGTCATGTTCAGGTGACAAGACACTTGCATTTCTGAATGTGAACAATCAAACCTGATCTGTAATGAACCAATCAAATCAGATTTTTACAGATTTTAGCCCATTTTGATTTTAAAGGGCTTCAGCTAACAAACACAACAAAAAACAATGGATTAAATGTTTTTTTTTCCTAAATGTGATTAAAACCACATTTTGGAGGTCGTCTGAAATGCCATTTAATACAGATTTCTACACATGCATCTTGCACAAGCATTTTGTCTTTTTATTCCATCCTGCTCTCTCTGCATGTTTAGGAAACCCCAATCAGAGTTCCCGTCCTTCCTGCAAAAAGCCGTGCTCGCTGCACACCACCTGCGCTAACTGCACCAGCCCAACCATGGAGTGTATGTGGTGCGGCAGCGCCCAGCGCTGCGTCGACTCCACGGCCTATGTCATCTCTTTTCCCTATGGCCAGTGTCTGGAATGGCAGACTGGAGATTGTATTGGTGAGTGTCTTTGACTGAACTTAATCAAGATTAGGCTTCACTGAAGTCTATAGTCTGGCATTAAGGTGGCCGGCACTAAGCTGCTCTGAGCAGTCAATATTCATCATGAAGAGAAAGAAGCTTTAGGGTGGAAAACGGCTTAAGGTGGAAGCTGTTTGTGTCAGAGGGAAAATGGCATTAGTTTCTCATGATTGCCTTTGGATGCAGTTTTTTTTGCTTTGTAATGGCAAATTACTCTCACATATAGTCACCCCAACTGTTAGATTTCCCTGTTGACCTAGCTGCAGATGGACTATTTACCATTAGCTGGATTTAAGTAGTTTAAAAACAGTCGTGCTTTAAAGAGCGGTTTCAGGGTTGTGCTACAAATGTTCTGTGACTCGGCGGAAGGCATTATGGGTACTCGCTCAGCACACCCCGTCAGCTCCATGTCAGTGTTTCATAGGATGCACTCTGTTTATATTTGTAGGTTTCATTGCATGAATAGATTCGTCATAACATTAGGTTTGTAACAATCAAATCATGTGGGATCACAGCAAAAATAGTTTATTGTTGAATCCCATCCTGGGGTTGTTAACTACAATCATTTGGCATCATAGCTCTCAGTCCAGAGCCCTTATCATTAGACAAGCATGGACAGATGCACTCGCTTCAAACATGCCAGATGACCAGAGGCAATCTTCACGTCTAAAATGCTCTGCCGTTATTGATAGGTTTTATTGAGTTTATTATCCAACTGCTGGAATGGAGACCTTTGGGTACATGCAGCTGCTTTGTAGAACAGCTGATAGTCTCTCTAAACTGCCCTGTTCTTGCTCAGAGTCTCCAAACCTCGGGCCTAGAGGAGATGTCTAGTTCTCTCAGATCACTAGATCATGTTCAATTGTCATTCGTGGAGTAACCGCTCAATAATGCACCAAAAAATACATTTTGTATGTCAATTAAATGACTTGAAACAAAAAGTACTACAGATTCAGGATCCTTCTTATCAGTGTCTATTTAGGGAGAGAGAAAAGAAACACTTATCTACTTCATAAAACTGATCAATTCCTTTCATCATTTATCAATTCTTGAGTGGTGCCAAAACATATGGATACAGCAGAATATCATGATGTACACCTTGCCAGTGTGTGTATTGATTTAGATGTTTCTGATTCAGCAAATGCTGTGATGCTGGTCTTGAGACCTCAACATTAAGGGCAAATTTCAAACTCGTCCATTGCCCTTGCTGTAAAAGGTTAATAAAGCAGCTGTGTAGCATAAGGTCATTAATTAACATTACTGTGTAATAATGTAAAATGCACCATATGTTATGAGCTTGCAGGACCCTCCACAAGTAACATTGCTGAAAACTGAGTCATAACACAGCGGGTTACATGTTCAGTATTATAGATGAAAGTAAGTTGGCTACAGTAGCTGACAATCTTGTAAACTCTGACCTGCTGCAGTTTATATCACTGTTGTGACTCCAGATGCTCCGTCTACTCCTGGTGGCCAGCTGCCTCCGGCTGTCTCATTACAGTGGAGGATGGTGGCCTGTTTAGTTGATGCAGTCCACAGCTGTAACCTGTATATTTTTAAGCGTGCATCATTAGGGCAGCGTCACAAACACATCTTGCAGTCCTTATCCAGCTCAGAGGAGACGTTAGTCAATGTGGAATTTTTTTTTTCTTCTTTCAGACAGATGTTGCAGGGAAAAAAAAAAATCAAAACATGAACTACTTCATATTCCTATGCATGAATGAGAAGCTAAACATTGCAACTTTGCTACTCGTGTTGCATTTTTTATTTGAGAGTAATTAATTTTCAGCCCGCGACCTTACCTGCTCTTAAGCGGCCATGAGCCAGAAAAGTTTGGTAAGTGCTCCGTGAGTGACCACATTTCCTTTCCATATTGAAATATTGGCTCTGCACAATCCTCTCATATTGCTCAATTTATAGCAAATATAATCTAGCACAGCTCACTGTTGCACATAAGGGCACAACAAATCTATTGTGTTTTTGTGCAAACAAACACCAATAACTTAATTTGGCCAATATATTCTTCATAAAACACAGATTACGTGGCACTTTGTTATTGCTGCTTTGTTTCTTTTGCTCTGTGTATATTTGCTTGAAGCAAAGGCATCGGCCTTTATAGTTGCACGGAGCAACGTGTTAAAACAAACGCAACTGCTTCCACTGCAATTCTCATGATGCCTGTGTACAAACAAATAGTGAATACGGGGTCTCAGGAGGAGAAGCTGGTGTAACAGCATTTTCTCTGCACATTGGTAAGTTGATCACAGAGCTCCTTTCATCTAGAGGTCAGTGGAGTTGTTCAGGTCGACGGTGTTGTTGCCGCGTGATGTATGAATTATACCCGCGGTTGTGTCAGACCATAAAAACATCTCTGATCACTTTAGTGAGTAACAAATTTAGGGAGCTCAAGGGTACAGTCTCGTATTCTTTTGTCTGCTGCTGATGCCGGGGTAGCACGGCGGCGTTTTGAGCACTCACTGGATATTTGTCATGAGGAATTTGTCCCTTTTGGCATGAAGGACAGGGAAAGGTTGTCCTATTAAATTCTGGCTATATTTTCTTCAGTTTGAGGATGAATAAGAAGGAGCAAAGTCAGACACAACAAAGTTTCAGACACCCACTCCGTCTGTTCCCTCAGTGCGTCGCAGTGTGTGCTCACTGCATAAATGCACTTAACGTCTATAGAGCTATATGATAAAATGCTCTGTAGTGTCACAGCCTGCTCTGTTGTAATTGTTTTTCTCAGTAGAGAAGACGGTCATTTTGCAGAACTAAATGCGAGATGCTTTTAGGAGGTAGTGCGAATACAGTTGATTTTCTGTGTGAAATAACTCTTTCTCAGATTTCTGAGACAGCACAGTATTGTGGTGTCAGCACTGGAGGCTCACAGCATCAAGGTTCCTGGTTTGAATCCCTGTTGAGTTTGCATGTTTTCCCTATGTGGGTTATCTTCAGGTCTCTCTTCAGGTTGGTTTACTGGAGACTGTAAAGCCTTGTTTATAGTGTGCGAGGCACAAAGGCATGGACCACCGCAGGTAGACTGCAACCTACAGGCAGCTTACAAAGAAACTAGTCTATGGCCAAAATGGATGTCAGTTAATCTCATATAACTGGAATACTGGAATATCTCTGCCTCCCTAATAAGGTTTAATACAGATTATGCAGAGTATAAACCAGGCTTCAATTGACTGGAGGCATCATTGTGAATGTTAATTGTCCGTCTGTGTATGTTGCTCCTGTGATTGGCTGCTTACCTATCCTGCCTTTTGATTGACCCTCAAAGAAGTAACAGTGTAGATAATGGATGGAATGATGTAATAATTCCTGTCATTTTAGTTAATAACTTAAAACAATCCTTTAGCTTCTATCTCAATACATCAAACACTGAGGCACTTTGTCATTTGTGCCTTTAACACTCTCACCAGGGTCGGGGGGAGGAAAAAGAGAATCCCCTGAAGCTGCATTTAGTTCAGACAGAATTTTAAACATGCAAGGTCAGGTTGACTCTTCTCTTTTCCTCTGGGTGTTTTCTTTGGTTCCTGATTTAATCTTTTATATTAGAACTGGCCTGTTATGCTCCCACCACCAGTTCCACCGCACTGTCTCAGATTCTGCAGCTGTGCTGCTCAGGCGTTCCTCCTGACTGATAAATTATTTCAGGAAGAAGGTGAGGAAAGTTCCCATCCTCTCTTCCAGCCAGTTACAGCCTTTGAACCCCAGAAAGGCGCTCTCAAATTTATTTACAAAGCCCTTCATCCCACTTGTCATAAATATCTTTTACTCTGCAAAGTGACTGATAAGATTTGCTTTAAATATGCACCGTGTTCTTGTGGGTAATACACATATAGATATATTCTATTTGATTTGATTCTGTTCCAAACAGATTTTTTTTTTTTAAACGTGAGGATTCGCTGCCTTTTGTGTCTTACAGCACATAACAGTAACATTCATGTCAGGTGGTTGAACTGCTGGTGGAACCAAAAAAAGGCCAAGTAAACATGTCACCATGCTTTCTGGGAATTTATATTGTCCGCCTTTCACAGTTTGTGCATCAATTTATTCTCTTTTTTTATGACTTAGTAATTGGAAGATAAACTGATTTTGAATATAGTGATGAGTTTCAGCCTAGAGAGTTGTTGAAAAGAGAGCAGCCTTGTGTTTCTGGTTGATTAGTTACTTTTATGGAAATGGAGGCACAATTATCAAGCACCGTTAAATAGAGCTGGATGATATTGCCAAAAACTGTTTATCATGATAGTGATTTTTTTATTGCAATTAATGCCAGGAAATTAATTAATGTTTTCCCGAGTTAAGTCATAAAAATGTGTTGTAAATGTTAAATATACTGTATATTGCTATTGAATTATTGCCTAACCCTACTGCTAAATGATCACATGACATCTTCTTCCATCACACTATGCAAAAGTGTGCTTTCCTGTAAAAAAAAAAAAATACTTGATGATTTAACTGAAATATTTAACCATGTACATTAAAAGGTGTGTCAAAGCGGGAGAAAAGATTTTAGATGGAACTGGGCACTACAGCCTAAGATATTACTGTTCAAGCTGAAGCTAAAGCACTAACAACAGGTTATTCATGGTGAATTTCCATTACTGAGTTGGAAATTCTCTCTCGCTCACCAACATACAGTTCAGGTGATTTATGCTGGTGCCATGGGGGGGACCTGTATCTCTCCAGGCATTCCAGGACCTCGAGATTTATACGGACCCTAAGGGATAAACCTGATATTAAATTTTCATACCTAGCTGTGTATGTTCTTAAAAAAAAATCTATACAAATACTTTAGAATGGGCAACACAGTGGAACAGTAACTACACACTGCCATCCGTGTACAATTGGCTGTACATGGGTTAGCAGGTATATAATCCACACTGTTTACCCCCACAAACCCACCCCTCCTCTCCTTTATAAATGGAAAAACCACACATGAAAACGGCACCATTATCAATGTGATGGATAATATCTGTAGTCTGAATGTGGGAACCAAGAACTAAGCATGTGTTAAAAAGAATCCTGGGTACACTGGGCACTCAATAAATGTAAGCATGATAAGACACAGTGGAATGTGTAATAAACTGATCACATAAAATCTGAGCAAATAAATTCAAATAAAGTTTGGCCCTGACCAGTCACATTGATATCATTTGCAAACAGATTTCAAAGAACTTAAGCTAACTGACACATTTGAGTGGCCTTGAAAGCTTGCAGCCTGCAGACTTGTGAGTCAGAATAAGGATTTTGCTTGACTGGGGAAACCGGGGTTAAACAACTGTCCGTGGTTCACATTCATTTATCTGTCAAAACCAATGCACAAACACGTGTCCCTTTGTTTTTTCAAAGATGATGTATTTCAACGTGCGTTTGTGGTGTGGCAAGACGAGACCTCCATCCAGCTACTTATTTTCTCAGAATGCTGTGTTCCTGAGAAATGTGGCACTTACGTCCTGTCTTCAAAACAAACTTAAATGGCCGTACTTTGTACTGATTGCCGTGGTGTTGTCATGGTTTCGCATCCATTAGGGCAATAGCGGGGGATTTGTCTGACATAAACTGAAGTAAAAGCACTCAGTGTTTGTCTCCTTAAAATAGTAGTGACATTTTCTCCTCTTAAAGTGTCCGTCTGGCAGGTCACACTGAAGCTTGTCAAGAAATTGGGTGTCCTACAGGTGCGTCCCATAAAACTGCATTGCTCCCTTGCTGTCTTTGGTCTGAGCTTAGAGCAAGGTGCCACTTCACATATCGCATTTAAGGCTTGTGTTGAACTTTGCTCAAATCTAAAACATTTCAGTGGCTCTGGTTTGATGCAACCCCCCCCCTCCCTTACCTCCATCAACTGTCAAATGTTCAAGGCTTGTGTCTTATCCTCTTATCTGCTGTCCTGACAGCTCACGGGATAACCAGTTAGTGTCTCAGTGCAAAGCTCCTGAATCTGTAGATCTCTCAAAGGCAGAGAAATAACTGGAATAATCTGTCAAGGAAAAAAAAAAGGGCCAAAACCCTATGGAATAATACCCAAAGCGGCATCTTTACTATGCTATGAGCTCCAACGCTGCATCTTCTCTGTTCTTGCTGCAGTTTGTCCCAAGGTGACTTTTTGAATTTATGCTGGAAATAAAAGCAAGTGTGGCTGATAAAGAAAAAATAAACGACACACAGCGTTTGACTCTGAAAAGGTTAAATCATTTTGGAATGTAGTCAACAAGGACAACAGAGCAACAGTTGTTTAAAGGGATAGTTAGTGGTAGTATGAGGTATTGACACTATCACAATGAATGTGACACTAACTTGCATTAAAAACATGGCTACCAGCAATAACAGAAGGAGAAACAGATTTTAGGCACTCCTCACCAAGCCTCACAGAACTCTAGGATATCATAGGGATATATGATCGACTTAATCTCACCATTAAACGGCCTTTAATGATTGGAAAAAAAATAATAATATCATTTTATAATAATAAAATCTAACACGAGTATCTTCTCTCCTTTAGCTCAGAACTGCTCCGGCCTGCAGACGTGTTCCCAGTGCTTGGAGCAGCCGGAGTGCGGTTGGTGCGGAGATCCCAGCAGCACCGGGAAGGGTCTGTGCGTGGAGGGCTCGTACCGAGGGCCCATGAAGAAAATACCTAAGCAGAGCCAACAGGTCCAGTCCCAGGACATGAGCCTGGAGCCAGGCATGTGTCCCAAAGACAAGGGCTATGAGTGGGCCTTCATTCAATGCCCTGGTAAGAGACCCACAATGTGAAAATCCATGTCAGAAACGCACGTGCGCAAGAAGTTATTACTTATCGACTGTTGCATCGTTATGTTTAAAAAGATGCTCTTACAGAGGATTCCCGTTACAGTTCCCCAATGCAACTAATCCCTCCCTGCTGACTTAATGCAACCTTACGCTACTCAGTGCTTTCATTAAGCTCAGTCTATACAACCACGTCATGTAAGATGATAAAATACCCGCCACTGGTTGTAATTTGAGAATGTGCTCGGTGCTATCAATAATGTGTAAAATCCTTGAGAAATATTTCACCTTGTGAGACTTATATAATTAAGTGTATATATTTTAGTCGTATAATACGTTAATCTTTTAGTCTGTAGCCCTGAAGCTAAACACCACCGTTTTCTTTTTTTCTTATTATTCTCCCTTTCAAATACTTTTGTGTTCACTAGTGGGTGTTTTTCTTTCTGTCATGTCAATGCAGAGCTTCACGGGCAATAAATTGTCCAAGCTGCGGGAAGGCAGGGACCAAGTAGGAGTGTATTTTCACACCACTGAATTATAGTTATAGTTGTCATGCAAGCTTCAGTGGCAGAGACAGGACATTATATCCAA
Organism: Solea senegalensis; assembly: GCF_019176455.1. Taxonomy (NCBI): domain Eukaryota; kingdom Metazoa; phylum Chordata; class Actinopteri; order Pleuronectiformes; family Soleidae; genus Solea; species Solea senegalensis. Next base: position 14,238,534 of record NC_058041.1, read on the forward strand.
TGTCAAAGGTAAAATTAATTGTAACAACCTATAAAAGGTGAGTGCTTCACAGCACAGTGCAGCTGGTAACACCAGCTTGAACCAGGTTAGCTCATGTATCAGACTTGCAGAAATGAACACAATATTCTTTTTTATTATTATTATAAGAATAAGAATAAAAGGACAAAATGTGCTGAGGGTCCATTCAAAGCAAATGGACGTACTTGCACTAATTATTTGAAGGCAGATAAAATAATAATATGCACTTTGCCATGGCTGTCACTGTTTGTGCATATATCACCTCTTATTTGCTTGGCTTTTATTGATGTGAGACACTAAGGCTCTGGACTTGGCTCTATGTCTGTCTTTAAATAAATAAGATTATCTCCCACCTCCTTTAATAAAAGGCGACCGACCGTACTGCTGTGTAAATACTGATGCACCTCGGAGCTTTTTAGATTGTTTACAGCTTCACCGCTGTAGCGACGGAGTTAATAAGGCAGCTAAATGTGCCAGTGTACGTTGAGTGAGGTCACCTCTTCAGGTCGTCCTCCCATCCCAAATGTACACGGTAAATCTAAATAATAATAATGTATTTACTAATAATAGTAAATACATATTTTTTTTACATTTATTATTATTTGAGAAATGATTTGAGATATACAGGCACAGTTCTACGCATTGTTCTAATGTGATTTAGTAACAGTGATTTTGATCATCACAAACACAGAATTGATCTCTTTTATGAAAGGAATTGCAATAGAAAATGTGTGCGTGTGGTCATTTCCAGGCAAAGACTGGTGTTCATCTATAAGGACATAAGTCGGGGAAACAATTAAGATAATTAACATAAAATCAAAAATAAAATCAAAATTTGGACAAGTTTTTAGACTTTAAAATAGTTTTTTTTGTGTGTTTTTTTTATCAAAACCATGAACTTTTTTTTTTAACTTCCCTTTAACGTTAACTAAATAAATCATAACAATAAATAATAAATAAAAGAAATTCATCTTTTTGCCATTATTTCTCTCTGTCGTAAAATCCAGCGGTGAGTCATCAGAACTATAATTATACAGGGAAATTATATGTGAATGATGACTGTTTCAGCTGCCACATTTATCAATGTCACATTAATCTCATGCTCAGATTGGAGAGATAAGAACATTTCATGAATCACACGTGAAGCTTGTTGCAACGATTTTTTTTCTGTGTCCAGATCTGCGATGGTTTCTTTAACAGTTTGTTAGATGAGGGACAATGAGTTTTTGGTTTTTGGGATTTGCAGACAAATTAAGTTTTTGACTTTGAGTCACTGAAATCAGTCCCCATAAAATGATATAGTGACAAAGCCATGAGTTGCACAGCGTGTTGGCCTGCAATTTAACATTAATTAATTCCCTGAATGTCTGTATTTGAGAAGCAGCTACAGCAGTGCAGCCGAGTCTGACCCCGCTCTTGTGTTTTCCTCCACAGCATGCCAGTGCAATGGCCACAGCACATGTGTCAACGGCAGCGTGTGCGAACAGTGCCGCAACCTCACCACCGGTCCGCACTGCCAGACCTGCATGCCTGGTTACCACGGAGATCCGACCAATGGCGGCAAATGCCAGGGTGAGTGTTGCAGTCAGTCACTGTGAAAATGACTTATCTGGCGTGCGCTTGACTTAAATCGTCTCTCTGCATTTTGTTCCAAACAACACAATTAACAACAATTAAAAACAACACGGTAAAGAAATTGCATCTCAAATATTTGGAAAATGATAATTAAGCTTTCAGAAGACAATCATCTACTTACTGAATCTCTAATCAGCCTGTTGCATGCTTAACCTCCAGTATTACAGCACCTTAACCAAAAGAGGGCACTGTTGTGTATTAATTAGTTCAGATAGTGACAGTCACTACACACATGCAAGCTAAAATAAAGATCTAGCATGTGCTGGTTCAGTTTTTTTGGTTCTGCCAGTCAAATCTTAAGATGATCTGTGTTTCTATGACACTGCAAGGAGTGCAGAGTAGATGTGGTGCTTTGTGGGAACCTGTAGGAGAAGCTGAAGGTCAAATACTCCACCAGTAGTTATTTTTCACCCATAACACACATGTTTGTTGAAACATGTGTCTTGATTTTTGCAAGTAAGGATTGTCACACAATCTATATTGATGCAAACTATATATACTGAGATGGCATTTTTATTTATATCTGGGTTGAAAGTGGCTCATTTTTTTCCTTTTCAAAGCAAATGGCATTGACATTAAAACAGTTAAACATTTGCAACATGTTTATTGGATCACTGTCTTCAATTGAACTAAACTATGACAGTTTCATTGTTGAGAGGGGATTTAGGCATATTTGTCCCGAATAAGGCATGAATAGCATTCCTGAGCAATTACATGCACTCCATTGTTTGAATTAGCAGACATGGGAGACCGACAGTAACACACACACACACATCTGAGAGCTTTATGGTCTCATATACCACCATTATGTATAGATTATGGCCACAGCCTGTAAAATGAGACTACACAGGTGGGGTTCTGTGTCTGGAATATTCTAATGCTTTCAGGGCTTGGGGACGTAGACTCAGAATCACAATAAGTCGTCAAAGAAATATCCATACTTTCAGTTAATGGCATGCAGTTCATTTTATGATCCATTTTAGTTTAAACATTTATCAAACTGTCCTATTTGGTGCGACATGCACACACTAAATTTCTATTCATTTTCATCAATCGTGACAAAGTACCGTGACAGCCGGTTAAAAGAGAGCCCTGTCACCTGAAATATTCACATTCACCGTCTTCGGGAACCGAACTGAAAGCATCTAAATTGTTGCCTCACATATTTTTCTCCATCATGTCTCGGATGTCTGGAGTTCAGCCTGTCATTTGGGAAAATGTGTTTGTTTACCGTCTTGCACAGATCAATATCAATTTAATCTGTTGTTCCGTACCGCAGAAGAGACGTTGGTAGCCTAGCTTAGCACAATCAATGCACGCAAAAGGTAACTGCTAGCCTATAGGCTTAAAAAAAAAAGGTGAACAACAACTGTTAAAGCAGAGATTGTAGGAAATGTTTGTTTTGGTGCCCTCAGGACATCCCGCAACTCTGAAAAGGCTGAAATGGTGGTTAGATTGTGTGATTGTACACAAGGACATACAATCCTAGCTTCTAGTCTGTCCACATGCTGTATTTAGCTATGTGTTACACTGATCTGTTTGTCCCTCTGTTCTCTCTTTACCATGCTCCATTTCAATTCCCCCATCTTCTTCTCCATCTGTGTTTCTCTGCCTCTTCCAGCGTGCAAGTGTAATGGTCATGCAAGTGTGTGCCAGGTGTTAACTGGCAAGTGCTTCTGCACCACCAAGGGGATCAAAGGAGACCAGTGCCAGCTGTGAGTACTTCAAACACACAACACACACACATACTATAAACCGTGAGAAAAGAGCAAAGCCCTGTCGTGTTTCCGATGGCAGTCACTCAATGTTCTGAAATTTTATACCGGCTCTCACAGGAGATTCATCTGAGAGATCCACTTTAGAGGTGCAGTGTGTTTACATTTAGGAGGGTTTATTGGCAGAAATTAAAATTACTCCAAAGTATGCTTGCAGACGTTTATAACAGCTTCAAAATAAAAATTGTCATTGTCATCTGTACTTCAACTGTAGGACCTTGCATTATGGTCTGCCACCTTGCACCGCCATATTTTTACAGTTGCCTTAATCATTTGTTTTTAACGGGGTTACAGTCGTTGGCTGTCACCAAGTACGGTAGAAGTTGAGCAAAGCGCTCTCGAACAAGGGCTCTCTGCCCATTTCCTGGCATTTTTGTCAAACAGAATGTACACAACAGCGGTGAGTGTCCATGACTGCTCTGGTAACGTCTGAATGCGGCCTTCAGCAGCACACATCAGGTGTCGAGCATTGAAGCGACTCATCCATGTGAGAAAAGCTGGATTATATATAAATATTATCTCTTTATCATGACATGAGTCTGATATTGTCATATCAGGGTCAAGTATCTGGGATAACCTTTCCTGGGCTTAAAGGATGTTGCATTTTTATTGTGTTGAAAACACACACACAATCAATAAAATCATATTTAATAACACATTTATTTGTGTCATAGTAAAATATGGTAAAAACTAGGTAATAAACTAGGTATTATCTGAAAAGAAAGGTAATAACTGTCCGGAGAACCTACCTGTGTACATCTCGTATACCGGGATATAAAGCCTGAAAATATCAAGGCGTTATTGAGATATTAGTTATAATTCACATCACCCAGCCTTATTTGGTGTAGCCACTTCAGAATCCCTGCCTCCTCTTTCTAAAAGTTATGATCTGCTACAGAGAGGTCAAATGAGAGATACACCGTCACTTTGTCAACTGAAATGCTCTGAGCTGAGGTAATGTCAATCACAAGCCAGTCTCTGGGCTGCCTGTCACCACCTCGGTAATCACTTGGGATGGAATCCTGATGAAACGCTCGGGGCTATTTTAAGGGAGGTCTATTTTGACAAGTGAGACGTACACACATCTGTACTGTATATCTATATCTATACGTGTGGGAAGGTGCTATGTGTTGGTCATAATGTTTTGCACAAAATGTGTATTGGGTCTTTGAGCTGCTGCCGTTCACTCACTGGGGGTAAATACACATTCATGAAAGCTGGAGTAGAACAGCTTTGTCCTTTGCTTGTGACATATTTATTAAAATAACTTGACAGTGAAACAAATTATGAGACAGCAGAATCCCTGATATTAATTATTAATATCCTAAATATTATGGCAATATTGTGTAGTTCTTCGGTCCTCACTGCTGCATAGAAATGATTTGATATTGGATTGCTGTTGTAATGAAGTCAGACCCTTTAATAGTCTGTTTATACACATGAAGTGGTCTGATTTTGAATCATAACAAAGGTCTGACTATTAGTGACCCGCTTTTTTTAATCATATAATGGCATTCATGCAATGTGAATTGGCCGTTTATACATAAAACAGAGCAGCCAACCTACATTAGCAAATCAAAGTCTTAAAATGGCTTCATAAGTGATTCATGATTGTCATAGTGTTGGTATGAGCGCGGATGGAGTGGGAGCTATTTTGTTCATTCTCTTTGATGTTGTAATATATCTCTGTGGGTAACATTGATCTCCAGCGTGAAACTTCACTTCTAGGAGGAAATCCACTGATGGTGTGGGTTTCTTCAGTGAAAAAAGAAAAAAGACAGTATCCATTCAACAGTCTACTTTTCCAGTTTGGACGCAGCATGGATATCGGTGTTTTTGAAAGTCTTAATGTGAAGAGAGGTGGCGAGGTAATGAGTTCATACACTTTTGTTTGTGATTGTTAATGAGTATAGAATGAAAATAAAAGCCATCTACATGGTTCACCCTGTTGTAGACTTGAGCAGGTGTCGATTTAATAAGGCAAGGCTTTTGTTTAGTAGCCAAATTCTGTTTTTCCTTGAAAGAATATGAAAGAAATATCATATTTTTGAGAGATATTGGTACACACAATGTAGTCTATGCTGATTACTCTGTGTCAGTACATCATACGAGGACAAAAAACCTGAACTGTCCCTTAAAATATTGCTCGGTTCATTGACTTCACAACCTCGACAGCCTCTCGAACAATGTGCCAGAAATGTTTCCGAGCAAGAGAGCTCATGAGCATGACAAGAGAGGGGGAAGTGACCTCTTCAAAGGCCCCTCTGTGCTTCCTGTTGACTTTGACAATAAATAAACGACACTTGATGCAGACGACGAAACGTCACATTAATTTTCTGCTGCCAGATGGAACGCAACACGGTGCAAACACGGCGCAACATCCATACAGCAGGTGGCTAACAGTTGGTTCGAACAACTCATTTTCCACCCTACAAAATCAGAGTGGGGTATCTGAGTGGGCCAAGCACCTGCAGGCCAATCATCAGCTGCTATTTAGAAAGGAGCATGTGCCTGAGCCGCTCCGGCGCCAGCTTTCTCATAGTTCCTGCAAGCCGTTATTGTTCATCAGCTTAAAATTTAGCCAGAAGTGTAAACCGTCAGACTATGTTGTTAATTCAATCCCATTTACAGAGTTTAATTAGATTAGTGTCGTCATTATCAACGGGCATTATTTTTAGTGAGATCTTTAATCTCAACATAAAGATTCATTTTCACATTCAAACGCGTTAGGCTAATCATGTGTAATGTAGTTAGTGCACCTACCTACTGACGAACGGAGTGTGTGGTGTTTTCTTTTTGTAATGCAATTTCTGGTATCTCATTACGTTTAATCAATGTCTCCCCCCACATCCCACCTCCCCCAAACCCCTGTCAGCCACTCACTTGCACCATCCCCAGCAATAACCCTTTAAACAAAGACCTCTGCACAAGGATGCGCTGTCTTCTCAACTCTGCACACACACACACACACACAGCTTTTACACAAGCATGCACCACAGCCGCCGATGCCATTAGGACTGCCGAACAATAGCGACGGTAATGAAGTTGAAGGGTGCATCAGTGCAGAATAGAATTGTTTTTGAAAAACAATTGATGAGGTCCATGCTGTGTTGCAGCGATGAGTCAAATGAGCAATAAGAAGAGTATTATTTAGATACATATATTATTCAGGTCTCTTCTCGTGCTGAAGGTAGCAGGGGTTAGCTCCTACAGTGTGTGTGTACGTGCCTGCTACCACCCTTTGCACATGTGAAGGACACTGCCTTGATTCCTAGCAAACTCCCCCTGCCCTTGTGTGTGTGTGTGTATTTTGCCTGTTAAATCACAGAGAGTGCTCCAGCACAGACAAAGGTTCAAGCTGAGTGTAGATGAAATTAAGATACAGTGCTGGGGGTATCGCCTGGAGTCCACATGTGTGTGTGCACACATGCAAGTCTGTGTAGATTAAATTAAGATAGAGTGTAGAAGTTGCATTATCCACTTTATGATGAGTGTGTAGGTAGGTGTGTGTGTTTTGTCTGCTGTAAATTTCAGGCAACGCAAAACAATCCGGGAGTGCTATTCAGCAATACCCCGTTCTCCACCCAAGTTAACAGTTATACGGGTAAACCAAGAAAATAGTAATTGACGCCTTTGCCATTGCCAGTGGAGAAGTTTGCCTTTCTTTTGAATCATGATTGACGCCACAACCCGTAAACAACCAAATAGAAGAAAAGAAAGCACCACGGAGGGCACTTACAATGTCACAATGGATACATGTTTGTGTTTTCAACTCTCTCTTTGAAATTGTGCACTCAGATTGCTGCTTAAACGGGGCTTGTAATTATATCAGACACAACAAGGTGTCGACTCTAAGGCTGCACTGCCAAAGTAAAGTAGGAGATGTAGGAAAAGGGGTTCAGGTTCAAAAAGCCTGTGACAGCATAGGTTCTCCATCTTTTGTTAATCTTTGTGTTAATTTCCCCGAGGGAACCTCCCAAAGGGATCAATAAAGTCGTCTGTCTGTCTGTCAGTCGTCTGTCTGTCTTTTTATTATAGGGTAATAGTGACGCTTTCCCATTTAATCTTAACATGGAGAGTTTAGGTTGAGATTTTTCCCAGGCTCAGTGTCCTACACTCCATCATTCACAACACTTACACGTCTGTGGTAACATCTGTATGCTTCTTGATCGGATTAGTTTATCGTTTAAACCAAGGCTGTACTGCAACTAAAATTTATTTGATTAATGTCTCAATTAATCAAGGACTTATTTTTGGTAAGAAGTGGTGAAAAATGTTTATTAGTGTTTCTTCTAGACTAGACCTAGAAAAGTTTTCACATGTAAGAAACTGAAATCAACTGAAACTTTTAATAATAATAAAAAGAAACACTCCAATCAAGTCATTATTAAAATGCTCTGTGATTTAAATAAGTTATCTGTTACTTATCGATCATTTTTTTGCTGACTTAAAATATTACGACACATACTTTTGCATATCTGTGGTAGAATGAACTGTTGTCATATGCCTTAGAGCCACATGATATAGTCAAATTAAGTGTTTTTGATAATTGTTGTTTCATAACTGGTCATTTTTTCATCTTACTGTCATTTTCTTGATATATATATATATGTATATATATATATATACACTGTATATCTTGGGTTAGTGTTATCTTTATGAAATTATTTGAGTGTCTTGTAATTTGGATTTTGCACTTGGACATATTGCAATTTTAATTTAGCAGGTAACTGTGCAGCCCTCCATGCAATTTGTGTTTCTCCCACGTTGCTTCCCCACTTCCAGTCTTCCACTCAGAGCAGATGCATATCTGTGGTAGAATGAACTGTTGTCATATGCCTTAGAGCCACATGATATAGTCAAATTAAGTGTTTTTGATAATTGTTGTTTCATAACTGGTCATTTTTTCATCTTACTGTCATTTTCTTGATATATATATATATGTATATATATATATATACACTGTATATCTTGGGTTAGTGTTATCTTTATGAAATTATTTGAGTGTCTTGTAATTTGGATTTTGCACTTGGACATATTGCAATTTTAATTTAGCAGGTAACTGTGCAGCCCTCCATGCAATTTGTATGCGTCTATTATGAACTGTTCCTGTATTAACTTAAGTTACTCTTTTACAGCATGTCTTCCCTCCACCCTTACGTGATTTTTTTCTGTTTTGCGTTTTACCTTCAGCGGTGATACCATCTGTCTCATGAATCCAATTTTAGAGGCACAATCACCCCCACCGCCACCAGTCACTGTAACATCACTTACAGCCACCTCCTCCTCAGTGGCATTCTGTCTGTCTGCTCCGTGTCCTCTCTGACTCCTCGTCACAGCCTCTGTGATATTCTGACTCAAACATGTTGAATGAGTCCGCGGTGTGAGAAAAACTAAATCATGTCGCGTAATAAATATCTAAATGTTTGAATTGCAGCCAAGTTTTTCACCACTTTCTTGCAGTCCTGGTGCGAACCCTGAGCAGTTGTGATGCTCAGGGTTTTAAGACTAGAGTGTCTGTCACCTAACAGTGGATTGGAGGCAATTGCTGCTTTATAAGTGTCCAGTTTTCACACCATGTTTGGCCCTGGGGTAGGAGCCTCATTAACTGTGAGAGTCGGAGACGGATCCATTGTCCCTGGACTTGAAGTCATTTCACACTAGCAACAGACACAAATCTTGTGTTAATCGCACTGTAATCAGTCACATGATTTCTACATGTCCCCCTTTATTCACTGAAACTGTTTTACATAAGTTCAATTCAAATGGTCTCGTCTGCAGTTAGACTGCAACACACTGTTTACATATTTACAGTGGGTCCTCAAATGCAACAAAACAAAGGCCTAATAACGACAACTAGAGAAGGTGTGAGATGCCATTCCTCTCTCTGTTATATATTTACGTAGTTAATATGGTTTCCTGACATCTTGAGAGGCACAGCTTAGGGTTACCTCCAAAAACATGTGTGCTCTGGAGACTCAAAAGTAATCATTTTCCAATCAAAAGCAAACAAATGATGTGCTGCAAGCATCGCGAACCACCTTGAAGACTAATCATTCAACCTGAATCTGAAATGTCAAGTTAATAAACAAACAAACAAAAAGATGTTAAATCTGCTTTGAGCTGTTGTGAACGTTGCTCGCTGCACCCACTGCCTGTAAACCTGTCACACTGCACCTTTGTCAGACACGTCATATTATGATCAGGTGTGAGGTAAAGTTTGTACCACAGCTCTGTGATGCTTTGATAAACAAAACTTAAAAAATTCCAATTAACTTAGAAACCATCAGATTATGGGTCCTTTGTCAGAAATAAGAGACTCGAGGAGGAGCCAACAGCTGGGGCTAATGCCCCGGCACTTGGCATACACTGTTCCTGATAAGAGTGTTTCTTGCTCTCAGTCTGGTTGCGCTCGTCTTCATCTTGTTCTCTCCTCTCTGTTTTCTTCTCTGCAGATGTGACTCAGAAAACCGTTACCTTGGCAATCCACTCAGAGGAACCTGTTACTGTGAGTAATTCTCCACTGTACAGCTAACACACACACACACATACACACACACACCTCCTTGATTATTCTAGGCTATTCTCTCTCCTCCCCACTTTGCTTTCTCCCACGTTGCTTCCCCACTTCCAGTCTTCCACTCAGAGCAGATGGAGCATTTTAGCACTTTGGCACCAGGGGCGCTTGTTCGGTGACAGAATGACTTGTCGTGAAAATGTCAAGTGCATCAGAAGGAGTGAGTGACTGAAGTAATCAAGGGGACATGGAAGAAAAAAAAGTCCCCCACTTACTTCTCGCTCTCTAAAATCACCCACCTATTTGTTTATTCCTTCAGAAAGTTGTTAGGTAAACACTAAAGTCCATCATGGTGAAGTGACGCAAAGAGCTGTTCTATAAAAAACAGCAAATGTTGCCTTGAGTGCCGAATTGGCGCACATTTGTGCCCGTGAATTAGAATGTGATGTCCTACACAGTCCTTTCATCACCATTCTGTTTCTGACATGAGAGCCTCGGCTGAAGTTTTGTCCCTCTTAAAATGCCACAGCCTGACACCAGGCTCAGTGAGGGAGGGAGGAAGGGAGAGTGAGAGAGAGAGACAAGAAACTAAAAGCCCCAGAGCTGGTTGTAACCTCTGGAGGCTGCTGGGACCTCTTCTTGTGCATTGTAAACACACTTTCTGAAAGGCCGCTGACCACAGATTAACATGCCGCACTCATTGTGACATTATCAAGCCTCTTCACCGTGTGTGAAGTCTTCGAGTTGTCACTGTAGCTCATGGTATTGAGCTCACTGCTGTTATCTCCCAATAAATATGTACAGAATAATACAGAATGTATCCACTGAAAAAGACAATCTCAATACACTTCTACATAGTGTAGAATGTAACGTAATTTTAAACAAGAAGGGAATCAATTGGTCACAGTTTGATATCAGTTAATAACAAAATACTCCACTAATCACAGTTTTTAGGCGCGCTGTCGAGGTCAGGTATTCGTTCATGTGGTCTGCTTGATGAGAAAATTGCATACCCTGATTACAGTCACTGGATTTGATCACAGATATTTTCATTTCACTTGTCTAAGTCAGTCAGACCATTGCCTCGAAGTATGTTTTGATTGCACACAGCATCCTGCCAAGAATAGTGGCTCGAGCAGTGAACGGCTCAGATTGTTTGTTTTCTTCAACTTGTTATTTATGATATATATACTACATATATTGTGCGATGACACCTTTCTCTTTCCTGTCTGATCTCCTTCACAGACAATCTCCTGATTGACTACCAGTTCACCTTCAGTCTCATCCAAGAAGATGACAATCACTACACTGCCATCAACTTCATGGCCTCACCCGAGCAGGTAATCTCTCTAATTGTTGATTTTGTGTCACTGTGAGAAGAAGTTGCACTGGGAACCTCATTCAATACGATGCACGTTTATTAATTGTGGAGGAACTTTGGTTCACAAGATATAGTGTATACAGTACATACAGACATCCACTGAGAAACAGCCACAATGACAATCTTTGATTTTGCTGAGCTTGTGAAGTTTTTGGCTCACAGTAAAAATGTAACTGTTTATTTTAAATGCTATTTTCATTATTTACAGTCTTGAAATAATTTAATTCAGTCAAATTCCGTTTACAGTCGGAGCTTCATTGCCACAATTTGTTTTTTAAATTTTTAATTATAGAATTAGTTTTTCTTTAAATATTATAATACTATTATTATACAAAGACAAACAAAATGTCATATGAGATGTAGTTTAATAGGACATTTGTGAGTTTCAAACCCTCCTCTTCATACTTATGATTTAATGTCTGTGCTTTCTTATAATGACACTTTTGTCTATTTCAATACACTAATGTGTTTATGTTCCTCTTCTCAAGGCAAACAAGAACTTGGACATGTCCATTAACGCGTCCAACAACTTCAACCTCAATATCACCTGGTCGGTGGGATCAACAGGTACCAGAATTGACCTTTCACCTTTCAGAGGAGACACTGTGCCCAACCTGTCTGCTAATGTTATTCATAGATTGGTTCCAGTAACAGTGAAGCAGGTTTTCTGTTTTTAATCAAAGAAGTTGATGAAAATCTTCCAAGTCTGCACAGGCTACTGTATGTCTGTGTTTTAAATTCACTCATTAGACTGTGAAAATACACGTCCCGAGTGCAAACGGCACAACTCTAATTATGCAACAAGCAAAATTGTTTATTCTGTGCCTAACAAATGGCTTTGATCAAAAGACGCTATTTGGGATTCAAAATAGAAGTCATCGGGTTTTGTAAAATTGAGGCTATTTCCTCCAGAGTGAAGTCACTGCTGTCGCTGTTGCAACAAAATACCTTTAATATTTTTAAGCAATGGAAAGTCACTAAGCCAATTTTTTTCAGGGACCCAGAGCTGTTCTGCATTATTTTCTACTCCCACGTAAAATGATGTGCAAGAAATTTAATCCAGACATAATGAGCCACACAAGGTGATTTGTACAAACCAGTCAGATGGAGACTATTTGGATGTACTGTCTACCTTTCATCTCTGTGTCAGATTTGCACTTTGCACTCCACCTTCTAAAAAACATTAACCAAAATAATGAAATTCGTCATTCAGGAGTGAGAATCAGAGTTTGCACTGGAGGAAATTTGTTTCAGCTTTTAGTTTTGTCTTCTTTCTTTGATTAAAATAATCATTTAGTGAATAGGTAAAGCAGATTAGGCTCTAATCATTAGAGGAATGAAACAGTCCGTCTTGGTAGTGAGTGCTGTGTCACTGTTGAGTGGATATTATAGGTCTCCTGACGAAAGACACCCAAGGACACTGCAGTGGTCCACCGCCACTGTTTACCACACGCCCTCCCTTCCTCTTAAGTTATCTGCTACTTTCTCAGTCACCACCACACTGACATTTTCCAACCACTAAACCGCTTTAACCTCTTCTGCGCCTCTCCACCACCTTAACCTTTGCCGAGCACCATTATTAATATTTGAAGTCTGGTCCCCTTTACCCTGCAAAGATATTGTGTCTCAGAAGGAGCCGGAGCCTCTTCACAATTGACAAGAGCGTGGAGCGCCTTTGGGTGGGGGTAGGAGGGTGATTTCAATTAAGATAAACATGCTCACATAGCCACACTCAAGCTGTCATTTTCAGTTCTTTTGTTTCAGAGTTGTGGGTTGGAATGTCAATGTTGAGGAGCCACTGACGTGAGGAGGAGCAAGGAATGACTTGAATCATTAAGGCAGATGGAAAATAAAGTTTTTAGTATGAGCTTTGGCTTTAAATACAGTCTTTTCTTTTATTTTACAATATAATTCTACTTAAAGTTGATTTATGGAATGAAAACACCATCATATTAAATACAACAGATAAGCACATTCTAACATTTTTAGCAGGTCATAACGCTTGTCAGTCTTTGTAATATTCTAAGTCAAAATAAAGACATGCCTCTTTTAGCCATTTAGCCAACAAAATCTTAAAAGCAAAACCGGAGAGGAAGATCCAAAGAAGCACAGTGTTCACCAAGAGATAAAATGGACACAAACTGGAAGTACGATAATGACTCCTCCTCTTATACAGTCTCCATCTGCTTCAAGGTCATACAATTCTAAATTCTAAGTGTCAAATATACTGAATACATGAAGTGATACTGTTGATATGGATTCACATGATGAGTATGTGCTAGCGTGACTCATTAGTGACCTTTGGACAGCGGCATTTTAGTCCGTCTTTCAAGCTGTGCTCTTTCCCACATCCATTTAACTGTAAAATACAGCTTCTGTAATTACACAATAAAGGTGCCATGCTCGAATTCAACTCGCACGCATTTAATGCATTCCAGACATAATAATAATAATAATAATTGGTCATGAAAGCTTTCCTGTTTTCTCAGAAGACTTGATCAACCCAGTAATGGACTTGTAATGATATGTTGCGGGCGGTTGAGCTTGAGCGTGTACAGTAGGTGAGCTCCGTGAGCGCTAGAGTGCAACATGCTAAAGGTGAACTCTTTGCCCCGGCAGCTGGAACCATTTCGGGAGAGGAGGTGCCCATTGTGTCCAAAACTAACATCAAGGAATACCGGGACAGTTTCTCCTGTGAGAAGTTCACCTTCAGAAGCAACCCCAACATCACCTTTTATGTCTACGTCAGTAACTTCTCATGGCCCATCAAGATCCAGGTAAGGACTGGCATTCAACCCTCTAATGAAGCAGATAACATTGTTTCCCTCTCTGTCCCAGATTCCCCACTACATGTACAGTATGTGTGCAATCATCTAAAAAGGTCCCATTTATCAGCAATAGGTCCCAGTGCGACATACATAAAGAGAGGAGCAGGAGCATACGCTGAGCTCTGTTGTTGCTCAGGGTGATTTCAAGTGCACTTTATTCTAATTACATGTTTAATGAGCAATGTTAGCCTGCATAGAGGCACAGCTGTGTGGCAAGCTAAATTAAAGAACTGTTTAACCTTTCCTTCACCCTCTGAAAAGAGACCATTGAGGCGTTTGATGTGGTGGACAGGGTAAAACAATATAACGTTTGCTATTTGATGTTTGTGTTTTTTTGAGGTTTGCAGGTAAATAATGTAGGTGAGAGGGTTTAGCTTCACAGGAGATAAAAGTAATGCTGCAGTTGTCAGGATCACAGGAAAAGTAGGTGATGGTTTAGTTTCATATGCAGGTTTTTAAAGTTTTAAAGTTCTTTTTGTATCGTGGCCTTTTTGTGATCTCTCCATCTGCTGATATTGACATGTCTTTTTTTATCACATTTATCATTTATTTTGGTAGCGCTTGCTCTCTGTCTGAACTGATCTGTGATTGGTCAGAACCGCCCACGATGCGTCATCTTTAGTTGTGAGTCTGTAAACGGAGACCGGAGAGTTATTGATCAGTAATGGCAAAGATATCTTCCCGACTCTGCTTTTAAATGGGGGTGCAGTCCACAAAATAATAATGTGACAGTTACGAGTATGAGTATGAGGAATATGCAGAAATAGACTATAACCAGCAGCGGTTGCATCTCTCTTTTATTTAATGTCTCAATGGTAATTTGTGAGTTGAATTCACACTTGCGCCACCATATTTTCCCAATTTTGTGTCTAGAAAACAAGCTTTAATTTTACTTTAAGTCATTGCACTGAAGTGGAATCTAATTGTCAGTGCTACTAAAGCTGAGTTTAGACCTTTGTCAAAGCCCAATGTCCACACTTAAGATTGACTCTTAGCAAATTTTTAGAGGTTTATTGGCAAACCATCAGAGCATGGTGAAAACATAATGTCTTTGATAGTGGTTATCTAATTGTAAAATAAGAATGCAGTTTGATACCTAATATGGAATATTAGATATCATGTATCAAATGTACTGTCATGTATCAGATGACTATTCAGAAATCATTACATTGAGATATAAAGGATATTGCACGTTGTTATAATTTATTTCTGAAACAGCTCCTCAGTAAAAGGTAAAAGCTTTTACCAAGAACTGTGATAGATACTGTTATCATTTCTCGTTATACCACACAATACCCTTTTTGCTCATTAGTCCGCTCCCATATATTGATTTTCGTATTCGTTCTGTCTCTCCCCTTTTACATGGTGGATGTTTGGACCGTGGTGGGCTGATAATGTCTTTGGGGGTCAGTCCATGTGGAGGTGGCCCAGTAATAGTTTTCTATTAGATTTCCTGGCCGGCAGTCACTTGTTTTTTTATGGACTGGCTTGAGCCGTGGAAGCAAACAGCGTCTGTAACAGGATAAGGTCTCTGTTTCTGTGCTTGCCTTCATGACGCAGGGGAAGAGCGTGGACGCGGACAAAGTAAAACAGAATTTGAGACTGCACTTAAGAGCCCATGTGTTTGAAACTCTAGCGCGTATCTTTCAAGTATCAACAAATATTCGTTATATAACCCTTACTATTTTCCAAATGAATTCACATAATCCTGATTGAGCCTAGCAGCTCTCGTGCTGCACACAGGAAATGATTCATTTCAAGACAGGCAAGAGGGAGGCAAGAGCAACACTCAATACGTTTCCATGCACAGTTGAATTGGTTTGAATTACTGTCAAGCAACAGTGAGAATTTAATTATTTCCAAAGTCACTAGAATTGTACAGGTCCTCAAACAGGATGTATTTGATAGGAAATCTTATGAGCGCCCCCTGCTGGATCATAAGGGGCACTATCTCAAATGGTCTATGAGACTGAGGCGAGGCATTTCAAACATAAACAAAGTCGACACAGCTAAAATGTTTGCTTTAAACTCATTTGAAATAAAATTTCAAATAAAAAGTGACAGCCCTAGTTTCTGGTTTAGCTTGTGGCTGGTTGTTAATCCCGCCACCCATGAACTTTAAAATGTACAATTCTTTAAGCTGACAGAGCATAAAATAGGTCCCCTTGTCTGTGCATAAAATGTACCAGTCTGAGTTTACAGCGAGGGTGGGAACTGTGGCGCGTACAAGCGCCCATGCTGCCTCTAGTCCGACTCTGGTTCGACTGAAGGTTTATACAGAATGTAGTAGGTGTTCGACTACCAATCTTATTATTTGGTTGCTATTAAAGCGACTGCATATCTGCAAACATGACACCCATGAAAAGTTTTGAAAGTTAATTCCATCTAAAAAAAAAACAAAAAAAAACAGTTATTCAGCATTTTGACAGGATAAATGCTCCTTGTCCCTGCCTACTCCTGCACTGTATACACACACAAACACTGACTCAGTCAGGTCTGACAATATTGCTTGACAGCACCCATTTTCAGACGAAGGAACACGGCATACAAATAATGTTACGTCATTTCTGTTCACAGAGAAACAGAGGCAGAATAATTGTGTTCGTAGTCTGGCATGCACATGATGAACACATGATTTTTGTTCATCCAGGCATGTGGTTAATGTCTTGGTTGAACCTACAGGAGGCAGAACACTCGCCTCACTTACACACTGTGAATTCTCAGTTTTTTTCTGCTGTGTTCTCACATGGACTCATCTTCACATTATACAGAATTAGCTTTGAGGAGAAGTGCCGAAACAAACATACAGATTTGTGTTTTTGCATTCATGCCATCTGGAATTTGTCTGGAAACTAGTGCATGTGTGCCAGTAATACAAATGTAATAAAAATCCACTTCTACCAGAAGAACATTCTCAAGTGATTCCACTGATAGGCTGAGGCCATTGATATTAAATTAACCCCACGTGTATTACTTTGACCCCATCATAGTGTGTAGGGAAAAAAAGGCACCTAAACATCAGTGTGATGTGTGTGCTCTTGAGTCGTGTTTGCCATGTCAGTGAGCATTTAATTTCAGATCACTGATTCTTGTTCTCTGCTTTGAAGAAATATCAAAGGTGGGAGAGTCTTGAAGGCGAAGAAGTCGTGGACAAAGATAGGTCCAGCAGAGCAAACCTCAAATAGGTCGTCACGTCAAATTTGGCACACATAATTAAAGGATACTTAAGAAGAATATCGTCGTTAATATGTAAAATAATTCACTGCCTCTGCCCTGTTTTAGACTCAATGCTGCAGAAGATGACATTATGTTTGTGCATCAAAATGCTCTCAGGGCAAAGCATCTGCAGTCGATAATGACATGTCATGATGATGTGGTCTAACATATGATTTCAGCTGTAAGGAGTGTGTGTGTGTGTGTAGTACCTCCTTTAAAGAAGGTCAAACATAGTTCTTAGCCATTATCCACTGAGCATTTATAGTTTATTTCTGTATTCTTTAATTCTATAGTGAATTTTCCATGCCGCTACCATTTTAACCTTTGCAACGGGAGCTGTCTGGAGAGGCTGACTGTGGTTCAGAATAAAAACAATGCTCACAATTTTAACTCGCAATACCTCCACATATACAGCAGTTTATTTATTTATTTTCCGAGTTATTAAGATGTTTTCTATTTGCAGTTGTGAAATTCTTCACCAACTTAAGGTTCTCTCCCTCTTATCACCTGTTTCCACCAGATTCAATCAGTTTTGTGTCACTGCCGGAAGCTTTAACAGAGTCAATTGTTTATACCTTTTTTTGACTTGATGTTGTGATGTGTTTTTCTCCATCCCTCTGCCCCGTTCACATAATTGCTGCAGCTTCTTGCACATTTCTAGTTGTGGAGGTTAATGACAAATGTCCAACTCTCAGGAATTCAAGCACAAATTATGATTATGACAGTGCATGCATCCATATGTATGCTGATGTCATTATTATTATTATTATTACATATATTATTAGAAGTATTATTATTATTATTGTTATTATTATTATTATTATTATAATAATAATAAAAATAATTTACAAATAACTTTGTCACTTTTTAAAAGAAAGTTTAAAACATGCTTTTACAGTGAAGCCAAAAAAATATTAGAACAATAAAGAAGCAAAGCAGAGATCGTACAGGAGGCACAAGATAGCAAAGACAATGAAAGGAAGGACAGAAAATGTTTTTATGAGTAGTAGTAGGCAGGCCTATTATGAATATATATCCATATGAGTTTATTCCATTCTTGTGAATGCCTGTTTTATTGTGACTTTACACATTATTATTATTATTATTATTATTATTATTATTATTATTATTATTATTATTGTTTGTTTGTTATTTTACTTTATTATTTATCTTGCATGTGTTTTTAATATAAATATCCTGATATCCTTCTGACCGTGAGCTCTTCTTTCCCTCAGATTGCCTTCTCCCAACACAACAGCATCATGGACCTGGTCCAGTTCTTTGTGACATTTTTCAGGTAAGTGAGTGAAACCGTTGATGCAGCTGACAAGCAAACAGTCATTTGAGTCATTTTGTTTCAGCCGAGCAGTCAAAGAATCATTATCCAGAATCTGACCCATCCCCCGTCTCTCAGGGCTTATTGAGTTACTTGAGCCTGTTGAACTAGTTCTGTTATCTAGTGAACATGAAAATGCTTCTTGTGTCTTCAAGGCAGTGTTAAGTGGTAAATGAACTGCCAGTAGCTATTTAAATATGTGCATGTTACCCTGCGAGCAGCATCTTAAGAGAAGGCGTGAGCAATTGAGAGTGTGATGGCTCGTTTTCATCCTCAGAGAAGAGATGGAAAATCTTTTGCTGCTTCTTTGGAAATGTTAAAATGAGTCAATTGAGCTGTCTTAAAAGCATAGCAAGCGCATAAACGGGATGGGTTGAGTGTAATTGCTAAATTTATGCTTTGACTTAGATGTTATTGATGTATTTAGAAGGATTCATTGACGCCAGCCCTCTGAAAGGAGTCACCTCACACTACCTGCTGTGCTGTGTTTATTACCATGACAGTGTCTCAGAGTGCAAGTTGAATTTTCAGATTGTTGTTCTTTTTATATTATATATTACTTTAAGAAATTTGGAGATAAAGAGTGTGTTCCTGGCAGTGCACCGTTGATGAAAATCCACTCTCACGTAATCAGTATCGGGTGCAGATATGGGCTCAATGAGGGGTATGCCACTGATACATATGCTGATTGATTAATAAAAAAAATAAAACATTTAATAACAGGCTATAGAAAATGATGCCAAATATCCATTTATCATATGTGGAGGCTGTGGTAAACATTTATGGCGCACATCACACCCTGTTGTTCTCAGCTACTCACTTATGGCTCTTCCTCACCTCTTGCTCTCTCCATCAGCAGCACCAGAAGGTATTCTGCCCATCAGTGACCCGTCAAAACATCATTACGTGTTTTTTAAGCATCCTCAAAGGCAGCTAGACCTTGTCAGGTTCTGTGGTTGTTTGAGTTTCTGACACATGATCAGAGCTGACTGCAGTTTATAAACCGAACACTCCCCGCACCAAGGTCCATTGACAAAATCCTGCGTTTTACGTCATGGCACACAGCTGTGTTTGATTCAGTGCACTGAAATGTGTAATTTTGGGACTCCAGTGTTTGAAATCTGTTACACACATAAGTGACACAGATTTACCAAAGAAGGCAGCAGAAGACCTGCAGCTCCTGTGTGTCCACATAAACTAAAAAGTGTGATTTTTCTTCATGGACTTTGGTGCAGGCGAGTAAGCAGTTCACAAACTTAAGTTTCCACTTCTGTCTTATGGGAAAATTAAACACTAACTATATTCTTAAGATAGTGTAAACTTGTGTTTCCTTGTCATAATGAACTACATGCAGCATTTTGCATGAAGGACTGTTAGAAGCAGAATACTCAGAATAAGGAAATCAATGATCCAGTGTCAGTTGTGAAGACAATCATTTTAATAGCCAACATTGGAATGAGCCACAGTGCAGTGTTTGGTATATGTGCATGTATCTGTGTTGGGGTTCATTTCATTTTAAGGTGTGCTGTGCTCATGGACTAACATATAATCTGTGTAGGTGTCAGGGAAGGAATTGAAGACAGTCTGTGCCTGAGGCACCTGCCCATCATTGCCCAGTCTACAATAACTTTCCCAAAAAGCTGTCAAAGCGTCAGTTATCGTCTGCCTCCATCTGATCGAATTACAATTGAATAGCCAAAATCGGGAATTCTCGCAGGGAAAGGAAAGAAGGGCAGTGGAAACTTAATCTAAAATGTGTCTGACAGCTGCTTGCATCTGTTGCATAGGAAATTGTGTGTATAGGGAGGGGCATAACCCAAATACGTTTTAACTTAAATCATGTTTCTGAGATCTGATTTAACTTTGATTTGATTCTCGTATTTTCGAAAAACCAAAGGAAATGAATCCCATCTTTCCCGAAACACAGGACATTTTCTGCTTCTCTGTATTTCCCTTGCTTCTGTTGCCATTAGTATGCATTACATCTTTTTGCTCCCTTTGTATTTTACCTTTGTCGTGCAGGTTATTTTAATTTTCTCCAGTCTTTGTCTGTTGTCCTTGTTGTCCAGTTCTCACTGACCCATAAACTCAGGAAAAAGGCAGTGATGCAGTCACAGGCAATGTGTATATGTTTGTGTGCCTGTGTGTGTGTGAGGGACAAACCTGCAGGAAACATAATCAGCCTGATGACAAAATGTCAAATCACCCCACAGGGTTTCTCTGCTTGTATAAGAAATGACGGCATGTCTGAGAGCAAAGCTTTGTTTTCTCTTCTGACTCGATTCAAATACATCCTCACCTTTTTTCTCGCCTGTCAGACACAGAATAGTTTTCCTCATTGCGTCTTTGTCTTAGTGACTTCATCAACATGTTAACTTGTACTATTGTAATGTCGTTAGATTTGGATTCTTTCATGCATTCTGATTAGATGCTGCAGAAGCGGTCACACAGGATGCTGTGTTGTACAGTCACAAGAACCGCAGGCTGTCATTTAAACTAATGAACAAAATCAGCTTCATCCCACACACATTACACACTGTTTATGCTTGCATTTGTATGTGTTTACACCATTTATGTGCTTTTAAACTCAAAGACCATACATGCAAAGTTGGACATAGTCTATCTGCCCCTTTGCTTCTACGTGGTGTGATGACTGGCCAGAGTGCCGTCACAGGCAGAGACGTCCAGACACAAATAAAGCCGAACAGTGTCGAACTGTAGATCAGTTAAAACTACTTAACAATCCTAAAAACATGGGTTAATCTCCATCAACTACCAGTCTGGTGTAAAGTAACTAGTCACTTGTTTGTGTCGCGTATAAAACGAAGTCACCGCAGTTTCACGCCGCCTTGCAGTGATGACTCCGCCCACGTTGAGTAGGTACTTTTAATTGTAGGGGAGATGCAACCTAAACCGAGGTGAGGCGAGGCGAGGTGAGGCGAGTATAGCTGGTGGAAATACGCCATATGTGTGACGTCGTCAGACTGCCGTTCACTGGTCAGAGTGTCACTGGAAGACTCATGAGCAACACGTCGACACAAGAATCAAACCGACCAATGCTGTTGATCAATTAAAAATACTTTAATATATCCTGAAAACTTGTGTTCATTTCCAACATTTAGCAAGGAATGTCACAGTCATGGAGGAAGTACTGAACAAAACTTATTTATAACTAATTCTAATGTTGAGTCGAGCCATGCCATGCCGGGACCATGTAGTCTAAAAGTGGCATAAGCCTGGTTGCAGATGACATCTGTAAATGACCAATTGTACATGGAGCTGGTCAAGTCACAAACCTGAAGGCTTCTGATTCCTATAGGTGATATCACTACTCGCAGCCACTCACTTAAACATAGTGACTTTTAGGAATCAAGAATTATCTATATCCATAAATTGACAGATAAATGATGTAACATTTCTGCAGTAAAATATCTAAAAATGGCATGACTAATGTTATACATTTTGTTGAGTAGTGTAATTAAACGAGACAGAGATTAGATTTTACATTCTATTTTAGATTTGTTTGCCGTCTGTGCTACTTCCATGGCAAAATGATTCTGTACTACTCATTAGCCATGTGTCTTTTTTATTTCATTGTGCATGTTTACTCATTACTCATGGATCATGATGATTCATTGCCGTTTGCTGGGAACGACATTAGATGATGAGACAAAAATTCCCATCATCCCTTGCTGTTTCCTTACATCATCCAACTAGGTCTATTTTTCTTGATTTGATTGAGAGACCCCTATCAGCAAGAATTGAATAGCAAATAACGTTTTGTAATTTTTAAATCCAGTAATAAAGAGTTCACTTTTCTCCTTAATCCCTTGGGACATCTTTAAGGACGGTTTTTACAGAGCTCTTGAAGTCCACTTTGTTATGTGCAGCCTGAAAAGCCTGCAGAAAGCAGATATAGATATTATTGATTGTTTCCCTGGTGGTAACTGAAGCCTTGTGGTTACAGAAAATGGGCATGTAATTAAAAGAAACCAGCCAAGAGTTTGATTTGCTTTCTGTCAAATACCAGGACCACTACAGTGCACAATTGTCTCTTAGTAAAAATGCACAACAACAACAATAATAAAAGGCCAAAGTAACACTTCAGAATCAGGGAACAAATGTGATAAATCTGATATCTGGAATAGTTATTAGAAACCTTTTGAGTTTCTTTTTGTACATTTTTATTTGTCCTTCTTTCATATTTCATCAAACCAAAAGGGATTTAAGCTTCTTTATTTACCAGTATACACAAAATGAAAGTTTTAACATTTGACTGAGGATTTTATTCCTCACAGAATGAAAGGGTTTCCCAATTCTACTGAGATAATGCAAAGTTAACTATCATTAAGTTCTTTAATCCCACATCTCTTTTTCAAGTCTTTAGCCTTGCCACTTCCTCTTTCCTTCAATCATCCATATAAAAGAATCGTTCTTTCCTCTGTGTTATCTCACGAGCCTTATCGTCTTCTTCAAAGATCCAAGCTCAAGGAAGCCAGAAGAAGGTGTGGGAGGAAAACTGAAATATCAAATGAAACAGGCCCATGGAATCAGAGCTGGTCACGTGGCTCTTCTTAGACCAGAATCCCCATTTTAGATCTTGGCGTGTCCCCAAAGACCAGGGCTCGTGGGTCATGTTACTGCGTTGGTTTCACATCCAGAGTCATGTTCTCTATTATCCTCCACTAAAAGGAGACGACTTAACGACTAATGATAATGCAAAGCAGAATATCCTGTGTTCTTATTATTATTTCTTCTCTCAAACTGACACAATAAATATACATGTCATATTTAGTCTTTAGCTTAAGAATCTCCATATAAGAATATTTACATTCTCATCCGTCAGTAAGATAATGAAGTGGAAGCTCTCAATAAGTCATAATTTTCTGTCCAGAAGTGTTTGCTTCTTGTTGAATTTCCTTTGACTAATGATATCACTGTTGGGTTATTAATTGAAGTAATCAGCCAAACTAGTCAGTCAACTGAGAAATGGATGTATTACATCTTAATGTCTCTCCTCCTTGTACAGTTAAAAGGAACTAGATGTACTTAATTTTGGAATTATTTTATAATATAAAGAGAAAACATAGGGGAGACTACACAACATGTAAATATTGATTGTAAAGAAATGCCTGGTTAAAAATCATACAACAAATATCACAAAATATTGTAATATTATTCTTCCTATTTTTATGTTGTTAAATGTTTTATCTCCTCGCTTCATGAAACTATCACCTGTGTTTGTGGGTTTTGATTCACTAAGTAAAGGTCAGCTTTAAAGAATAATTGTTTTCAGTGACAATCTTGTTTCCCATCTTCTTTTTCAGTTGTTTTCTGTCGCTCCTGCTCGTGGCAGCAGTGGTGTGGAAGATCAAACAGACCTGTTGGGCTTCACGGCGGAGAGAAGTAAGTCCAACGTATATGTTCTGTCTACATTTGAGGAGCAGGAAAACTGGACATTCTAGAAGAAATGTCTCCTTTTTCCTCCACACTTAGGTACTCTGGTTGTCCTATAACACACATCTTAATCCAAACCACTGGTGATTCGACAAACTATGCAGATTATTTAGGTTATTTCGTAATGTTGCGCAGTCCAGTCTAGTCTGTGATGTCATGTTCATCTCTGATTGGTTGGCTTACAGACAAGGGTCGTAGCTGCATGTTAGAGTAGGCTCGTAAATATCTGACATTGCTGGAATTATGCTGCAGACTGTCTTCGGTCGCCAATTCTCTAAATCATCACTCATGGCGGACGTGTCTCTCAGTGTGATCGATGACTTCTGCTTTTGATTGACAACAAACTATTTTTTCACTTTAGCAAATAGGGCCTTAAAGGAAACGCATGCAAAATGTGCCAAATAGATCAAACGTCACGTTGGGTTGGGTCAGACTGGTTTGGTTGAGATGATCTTTTGTGCTTCTCTGGAAGATATAGAGATGACTGGTCTGTTGACAGACTCCTATCATCCTCATGTCCGGCTGCTATTTTCTGTCAGGTTTCCCACAGTGAGGGAAGCTTTCAATCAAACAGTGTTTTAGTTTAACCTCAAAGCCAGGAACAGGTTGATCTTCGAAACCACCGAAACTCGTTTCCATTAGGAACAGTACCCAAAATAATTGGACCCAAACTTTCAATTTTAGGCACCCTTTCCTTTGGGGTACCAGAGTAAAATGCTACAGTGCGGTACAGGTGGAGCTAGATCGAGCTAAAAAAAACTGCTGGTTGTCCTCCATTGTCGCCGTTCATTGTCGTTGCATCCGAACGACGTCACGCTTGGCACAGCCCACCCACTGCCTGTTATCAGTCCAAACGATCCAGGGAACCATACCATACTACACCAAACTGAACCGTACCATCATGGAAACACAGGCTTGTATATGTACTTATGTAGGAAGGCTACCATCCGGTTTCTACAGCAGCCCCAGATGAAAGAGCGTGAACACGTGTTTCGCGTTTTGATGCAGAAGCTCACTTTGTTCATGAAGAAGAAAGGCAGGCGTCCTTGCAGGCTACCGTAGTTCCCTGGTGTCATTAGATGTCAATTATTCTCCGACACAGGACCTCTGGAGGTGTGCAGTATGTAGGAAGCAAGTAGTGATATTGTGAATGACTTCAGGAAAAGGGGGATGGAGTGAAACATTAATATTCAGTGATGGTTTGACAGTTGAGAATAAAAGGGGTGAACGATGAGATGATTGGCAGTAGAAATGAAAGAAGACGTAAAAAAAAAAGATACAGCGCAGGGAACTGAGGAGGAGAGAGAATGTATGCAGATTCACACGACTGTACCTTAAACCTAGAGTGGTAGCCGGTTTCTGTATCTCTTCATGGTCAGTCTTATATTCTGGTGTGATGCAAGGCAGGAAGATTTGATGATTTGGTGCACATCCAGCCTAATGACCTGCAGTTTCCTAATAAAGCTCCCCAGAATTTATTTCCCCTTTGGGGATGACATTGGTAATCATTGGAAGTGGGTTTTATATCCGCTAATTGATATATGAAAATAAACAAAAATGATAGGTACCGTGAGTTCCACTCGCGCCTATCCAAAGCATTAAAGTCAATAAAAGTTAATGCAGACAGATGGGCTCACGTCATTTAAATTCTGCTCACTATTCTGCGTGTGCTCTTGGCACTTCTGTCATCTGTTTGTCTCTGCCCTTCACATGAAAATATATAAACAGTTAAATGAAAAGGGAGGTAAAAACTGACTAGTGTTTTGTTCTCTTTGAGAATACACAAGATCTTTGTGTATGTGAATTACTAGGTTAATACCAGTTACTCACCACTCTGTATTTATCTTTTACTGCAGGGTTTCTTTCCATTGTAAAGTTGTTTGAAATTGTAATGACTTTTTTTATAGCTCACTTCCCTTCAAGTGTAATTATGCCAACTGATATCTGCGTGTGAAATTCGGATGAAATATGTTTCACTTAACGCATTTAAATCCTGTTGACACATGGGATATTTGCCCACCCTGCATCATTATCCTTTTAATATTATTTTATATGAACTCCGGCAATTTAAATGAAACATTATTCCTTAAGGTCCCTGCTGTGGCATTTCCAGGTGCCCTTCTTTATTGGAAGCATCATAAAAAAAGAAGCGGTGTGTTGGTAACCTTTTGTGGAAAGCTGTTACAGCCTACAGGCGATTCTTCACTGCTGTGGGTTCTTCAGCTTTACAAGTAGTCTTTCTGTAGAGTTAAAGAGGTAAAGGTGTTACAAAACTAGTAATAGTTTCTAGTTTGTTTGTAACCAAATAAGTAACTGTCTCAGTTAACCCTCTTAGGACCATCAAGATAATGAGGCTGTCGTTCGGTCGTTTCGCGGAAAGTCCTGAGGGCTACCGTAATGACAAGTATATGGGCACAAAGCTCTATTTCTCTGCTTTCCAGTATCCACCTTCTACCGCTTTATCCTCCACATGAGGGTTGTACGGGGTGCTCTGCCAACCTCAGCTGACATAGGATGAAAAGCGCAGTCACACCCTGGACGGTTCGCCAGTCCATAGTTTTTTGTATTTTCAAGATATCACAAACGACCAAGGAGTTACGGTAATCCTGACAACAGGATTGTAAAAGGGTTAATACTGTGTATTTTATGTATCAAGGAAAATCCATTGCATGACATTGTTAAGTACTGTAGTAATGTTATGCCGTGTAACCAGCCCCTACCGTTCCATTTTTGGCACCTTTTCCTTGGGGTACCAGAGTAAAATGGTACAGTAGGGTCAGGGATGACAGAAAAATGACGCTCCCCTGCGACCGGTGTAAATATCCCATGGAAGTCGAGGCAATTTTAATAGCACTCTACCATAAAGAAGGAGGAAAGAAGAAGTTGTGTTGTTGCCTGTGTCGCCAAACCGAACCGTACCATGATGGAAACCAGCAGCTTAAGAGTGCATTTCCTAATATGAAAGCCTCATCACATGGATTGAGGTCGAATTCAAACTTTCCAGCCTCTGTGAGTCCACTGAGGTTTGCTATTGTCCACCCGTGTCTGCAACTGTGCACTTGGACCCGCTGTGGTCGTACATGCGCAGACCAAACTGTGTGATATTGTGGACTGAAACCAAAACTGTTTTTGTAGGTTAATAATACAATTAACGGAATATCAAAATGTAGAAATTGCTCACGTTTGAATTTATAGTGAGAGGTTCAGTGGAGTTTGTGATTGCTCCCTTGTGTTGAGACAGTACCCACGTGTTTCCACTAGATGAATGGTCCTTGTCTCATTGATGAAATGATGGGGTCTTTACTGAACATTGTGTCCATTTAATTTAAAAGAGCTTGTCAATAGCCCATGCACTTATGAGACTTGTCCAAATAAGTGATAGATGGATTTGGGCTTGGGGCCATTTAATACTCACAGGCCCCCAACTGACATAAGGACATGGGATGAATGAGTCTTAATGAGGTTTACAACTATGAGACACTGATATTGCCAAGTGGCATATGGATACTGATGATCCTTTTGATTCTGTTTTTTTTTTTCTATTGGCATTATGATGTAAAATTAGCGCCGGTGCTTTTGAAGCAAGTTATCAAGTCGACATTGTCTGTATGTCATTGTAAGGTTTAGCTGTGAATGGAGTAAATGTGATTTTCTTATTTTTTTATTGACTTAATCTTTCACCCATGCCATGATTGGAGAAGAACTTTGTCTTTTGTTGGAAGGACACAGTAGCAAAGGTGCAGCTGAGGTGGCTGAATAATTTTAGGCGAGGACATATTGCGTTACCTGTATCCTGAGTGGCGGACAACGTGATGAAAAGACAACAGCTGTAAATGCCACGGAGGAGGACGGGGTCTGACCTCTTTGAAATACCTGTGGGGGCACCGCGAGGGAGGGGGCGCTGACATTTCGCGCCACTGCGATGCGGAGATGTCCTACACATAAACACGTGGATGGCTCTCATTCTCCTCTTTATCTCTCTCTCACACACTCGTACAAACCCGACCAGACGCACCTCACACACACAGTGCGTGTGCTTACCATTGAGTCGCATGGTGATTTTTTTTTTTTTATTGGCACTCTAAAAGCACTTGAAAATATCGATGAGCAGCCATTACAATAAAAAGCACCATCATTTGTTTTACTATGTTTAAATGTATCATTTACAAAGTCACTACCAGCAGCTAATCTCTTGAATCTGTTTATTAACAGCTATCTTCAGCCTTTATAGGTGATGCTGGTTAATAGGTGTGCTCTGTTTGTAACTGATGGATTAAACCTGGCCGCTGTGTTGGCCGAGGCAGATAGTGATCGATATAAAGGCTAAAGACAGAGGCTCTGTTGTGTTTTCTATCATGGTGTGTTAGTGATTTAGATTAGTTTCTAGTCTCATGGAGGTGAACGGCGTTCTCTTGGTCCCAGTATCTCAACAACTAGTGGATGAATTGAAATTACATTTTGTAAAGACGTTCATGGTCCCACAGGATGAAACATGATGATGTTTATGATCCTATAAAGGCTCAGAAAATGCATTTTTTAGGATATGATGCAACTAATTTGTTTCATTTGTGCTGAAATCAGGGCAGATACTGTATATTTGGCCATTTTTGTCCTTTTCCCCTGGCTGATAAAATATCACGGTCTAATAATAAGAAATGACACACAAAATGGATGTATTTAAATAAACATTTATGAAACAACACTTAAGATCTGTCTCTCCAATTTGCACAAATAAAAACAATTTCTAAACCACATCCTTAAAACCAATCTTTTATTCTCTTAGCAGTATTAATCAAGTTTCTTAGAGCAAAAGAGTGTAGTCTGGCATTAATGACAAATAGTCAGCAGATTTATTTAAATTGCCTGATTAGTTAATTGGTCACCTCTAATGTAGTTGCATTGACCGTGCTGTAAAAATCTTTTCTAGCAAATCTACAACAAGGGGTGTTCAAGGTTTTTCAAGGTGATAAAAATAATGTTTGACTCTTACCCTCAGGCAGTCAATGCCTCTGGAAGCCCACTGCTCATGTTGTGTTGCCATGGCAGGGGCATTTTTGAGGGCGGGGCTTCTGGAAGACCACTGAAGAGAGGCTTATATTTGTTTTGCTTTTGTATCATAGCTGTATACCAACAATCTCGTCTTCTAGAATCGTTTCCTCTACATTTAAGACACCATAAAGGCCTGATTTATGATGATGTTTGCACTCTTTCCTGTTAAGAGCTTAATCAGCGTCCATTGATTGCTATAAAACGATTATCCTACTCTTAAGCCTCTGGTCACCTTGAGTGTTGTTCATTTTAAAGTTTAGATTCTTAATGGTTGCCTGGAAAGGATATCGGAGCGTAGCTGTGATGAAGAGATTATATCAGGTGATGACATACCCAGACACTAATATGTATACTAATGGATAAAGTGAAGCTGAGGAATACGGAGGGAAGTAGCAGATAGCCACCAGGGGGCGACTTGCCGGTTGCAAAAAGAACTGTTCGAATGGAAGTCTAAGGGAAAATGAGCGTAGTTCCTGCTTGTTTTATTAAGAAAGAAAACCAAACATGATGTCACCTTTGTAAAGAGAAAAAAACCCACAATGGAGACTGTGTGACTGACAGCTATTAACATCCAATAGGTTCCTGGTTGCATGTGATGTATGTCAATGACCAGTTTTAAAGGCTTCAAATGACTAATCTAAATTACTATATACATTTTTATATAAAGTCAAGGAAGCTTTGAAACTACGGAGTTTAATTTAGTGAACATTTTATGCAAAATTGTTTTTGTCATTTGTAGTTCCTGGTACTTAAATCTTAACAACACATCCTTAACCTCAACCACATTGGAATCAAAGTGTGCTGAATGCAGTCGCATTCAACTAATCTTCCATTCCTCATGGAAACCAAAACCTGGTCCTAATGGGGTGGAACCTCATTCCGGAGGAAGTGGTTAAATTTAAGATTTGAATTATGGTTAGGTTAGGGTTAGACATTAACTGGTTTTGGTTAGGGTTAACACTTTGTTTAGGCAGTGTCCTAAGAAGAAGAAGAGCTACAGAAGAGTGTGTGTAGACTGCGAAGGTATTGATCAACACACAGAATAAAAATGAAATTGTCCCCCCCTTTATAAATATAGTGCTGTTTGAGAAATGTTTCCACTTTTGCCAATTTCACTTTGCGATATATTTCATTTTATTATGTTTTCCTTTATTTATTGTCGTTCTGCAGGATGCAACTGTTAGGAACACGCCGTGATCTTTGAAAAGGACAAAGTGACCTGCTTAGGTGTAGAATTAGCTCAGAGGCGGGATGACACCAACCCCCTCTTTCAGAGTCCAATGACGGGAACAAAATGCTGTATTCACTGGACAAATGATTCATGCACTCACTTGCCAAATTAATCAAGTTGCAAAGCAATACACTGCATGCCCATCCTTATCACAACCGTGAATGGCTCCAGCTTGTATTCTTGACAAAATCAGTCTGTCATTGCACAGGCGTTAATTGCTTTTACAGAGTTTACAGAGTTTACGCTTCCCTTTTGTCATTAGTTCAGTATTCATTTGTCGATTCTGTCTTTTTATAACACTGGCCCTTTGATGAGTGTATTCCCAGCACATTTCAGAGGCATGTTCCAGACACAGAGCCGAGCAAAAGCATGTTCTTCACCTGTGAATGAATTCTGCAAAATGATAAATAACAATACTGCTATCTGACATTTAGGATGTATGTTGTTGGATTCGAAGCTTTTGTGCTGGAAATCTTTCATAAGCCATCAGATTTATTCCCCCCCAACCAACCCCTCTATTCTGCTTTTATCTTCTTTAAAAGGGCAAAATTCCTCATTTTGACCTACGGTGGCCCAGCAGCTCACATCTGTATGTTTGTTGTTGCTGGTTTGATGTTTAATAGCAGAGATGTACAACAATCTGTTATTGGCCTTGAAGTCTGAGGTTTAAAAACATCTGAGCTGCGAAAAGAAAAAAAAATCAATCTGGTGATCAATCTCAATTTCATCTGGCTGTTGTTCTTTCTTTTCCTCCCTCGGGGAACGATTCGAAAAACAGTGACGCTTTCGCAGAACTGACGTGAACTTTCCTGACAATTCACCCCCATCACTCTACAAGACCCGCTAACGTTACAGTTAGTTGTTTCAGATGCATCAAATAATACATCCGTTATAACACACGGAACCTACAGAATGTAACTGACCATTTATTGTTAGTTTCTGTTGCTGTTATTTGACACCTTATAGGGGTAGAGCGTACAATATGGCTCTACTGAAGCACAATAACATAACCATTAAAGCTGTAGTAGGCACCATTGAGTTTAATCTGTGATTATTAAACGATTATTTCCTTTTTTTTTAGTTAGTTTTAGTTTTTTAATCTAGGAAGTTGTTGCTGGTACTCGTCTCATGATCATTCCACCGAGAATACCTGTGTAGTGTAGTGTAGAGTGTGAAGAATATGGCTTTTTATTGAAACAGAGCCAGCATGTTGGGTGCCTTTTTAAAAGAATGGAAAAAATCTCTAAATGTCACCCATATGTTTTCATGTATAACAACAAATACGCAACTTTGGGAATGATGATTTCATAGCTCCACCCGTCTTTTGCTCTTGCATTCATTCCCGCTATCTTTGTCATCGTCATCTTCTTCTTCTTGTTGTGTTTGGAGTTTTTTTTGGCCTACTCGCTTAATGTTAAATCTATGTTAGAGTTGTTCCGATTCCGATACTGCCGAAAATGTGGGCATCGGTATCGGCGAGTACTGGAGTCCATGCACCAATCCGATACCACGTAATTTATTAGAGCTCCGTTAGCTCTGACACGGTTCTTCTTCGTGACTGTCCGTTAGCGTTGTTAGCTACGCTAGCTCCGTTAGCGTGCCTACAGTCAAACTGGAGCGGCCCGTTTATTAAACGAAAAGAGCAGCGCATTTTAACAATCTGGAGTCATGTAAAAATGATGTCACGCACGTCCTTTCCCGGTCAGTCGCCATGGAAACATGAAGCTCTGCCAGTGCTGCGTTGTTTGGACCAGAGTCAAAACAAACGTACAAGCTGAAAAACAAAATATCATATCACTGGTAAAAATAAATGGTGTCCATTTGCTGTATTTGTTCATGTTTTACAGAGGGTTTAACTTGAGCCAAACCTTACCACCAATGATAATCATATCACTGTCATGCAGGCGTAGTATGATATATTTTACACTGGTATAGGTATCGGCCGATACCCACAACACAAGTATCGGAATTGGTATCGGGAGGGAAAAAATGGTATCGGAACATCTGTACTCTATGTCCTCCTGACTCAGTTCATTTACAGTCTCTGTTTCTGCAATAATAATAATAATAATTATGATAATAACCATTTTATTTCCAACTCAAGGACACTTTACAAAAACAAACAGGACAACACGGTAAACAGATAATGGAGGGAAATTACAGCGTGTAGGCTATTTTGAACGGGAGGGTTCTGAGTCTGTATTTGAAGAGGGGAAGCGAGTCAGAGTTGCGGACGTATGGTGGGAGTGAATTCCGGAGATGGAAGATGGCGCTGAGGCGGGCGGAGGTCACAGATATATACATTGTTTGTACACAGTGTGCCAAATATGTCTTCTTCTCCATTTTTGGTGTATTTCAACGTTACAGTGTTCACATGCTATTTTAAGAAAGAGTAAGAAAACGATCGTATCAGTAAAGTCCTGTTTCCGTGTGGATAAGGCCTTAATTGTGAGTCATTGTTAAAGTATTTCTGTTAGCTTTTTACTCTTTTAAAACCTCTGTTGCAGACATTAAATGCTGAATGTCACACTAACTATAACAAACCTTTGTTAGTTGTTTTTTTGTTTTTTTTTACAAAGGTTCTATGTTGAGAATGTTATACGGCACTGGGCCATAAATATGGAACTCCACAGAAGTGCAGAGGAAGGACATGTTATTTGGCCGATCATCGCGGCTGCTTGATGCGCTCCGTAATCTGCGGCACAATTAGGTCTTAATGCAGCACACTTAAGCTCATCACAAATCCAATACCTATCAGCGATGTCCTTGGCGTTAAAATGGCAGCCTGTTTAGATATTGATCACACGCAGCGTCGCTGATGAAAGTGCGGCACAAGTTGTGTTAGGATATTGATTAGCCGGAGAACAAGGGAAGCTGTTTTCCTGCAGAAATGGTGTCACTCGTGGGCTTGAACCTAACCCCAGTGTTTCTTTGCACAGAGGAGGTTTTCAACTTCAATCTACTGTATGTGGAAAATGAAAGTGGGATTACTTCTGCTGCCGTATGTATGTGAACAGGACAATCAAATATTTTATATTAACCGCTAATATGAAACCTTTTTGTGACCGTTCAAATTCAACACTGTGACACGAGTGCTCAAGGCAAGCACGCTTGAAGATAACCGTTAAGTGTTTCCTCAATGATATCTGCCATTGATTCTTAGCTTCGTACTGGAATAGCCCAGGGCCGTATATTACTGTGCATGGAAACATTTTGTCAATTCAGTTTTCATGGTATCATATCAAAGACAAATGGCTCAATAAATCCTAAAGTATTTTATTTTTTATGTGTAACATAAAATCATGCTGAATGTTCTTTGTAAAATAAAAATACTCTACACAGATTACAGCCATGTAATATACATAATGTTTAATATCTACAATGTGTAATACTTAATTCACATAATTGTGCAAGGTTTTCATGTTATTTTTCACAATGGTTGTTTGAGTGTTCAGTTGTACACATTTGTTCATTCTTCAAGACTTCATGCAACAATTTCTTTCCATTTTGGGCTGCATTTGTATTACTGTAAATGTCTGAATGTCTAAATGACATCTGTCTGTGTTTTTGTCTTTTTTGATACACACAGTACTGTACATTTAAGTACTTTGCTACTGAATTTGTGTTTGGCTTTATGTATAATTGCATTCCACTTTGACCATAAATTATTGTTATTATTATTATTATTATTATTATTTAATCAAATCACGTCCAACACATTGCTCACCTGTCATACCTGTGTTTGATCTTCTAGCAACTGATGAGAGAACGTCAGCAGATGGCCAGTCGTCCGTTTGCCTCAGTGGCCGTTGCACTGGACGTCGGAGGAGAACAAACAGAACTGTTGCAGCCTGTGGTTGATGTGAGTATTCTTCATGACTAGTCAAATCTTAATCCAAACTTAACCAGTTCCTCAGAAATGAGGTTCTGCCTCATTAGGACCATGTTTTGGTCTCTATAATGTCAGAAAAAGTCCTAAAGAGGTAACAAGTACACGTGTGCACGCATGCACACACACAGATCAAGTCAAAACAATGTGTGAAAGAAAGTTAAGTTAGTTGTAAAAGTTTGTCTCTGCTCCTGTATCATCATACAGGATCCATCCACGCTGACGGCTGACACATGGACCTTTGTCCATTGACATTTCTTTTCCAAGTATCATACAATACGTTGATTAGACCTTATTGTGCTGCCACTCACATTAAGTCAGCCTTTTCTCCTCTTCCAACATCAATAAGAAGTCTTTCATGGTCCTTTCTTTTTTTTTCTCCTTTTAATATGAATTGTCCTCTACAATCAGGGCTGCAGACTTAGTGACACTTTTCAATCACGGCTTAGAAAAATTGCTTTCATTTGATATAAAGTCGTGCAATTTAGATTTCTTTTTTTGACACTTTTATGGTGGTCACTACGCCGGGGAATTTCACCGAACTTTGTCCTAGATACGCGTTATACTGCGTGTTTGCAAAATGGGAACGCGATGCATAGTGTGTTTTTATGAATTTGTTTTTAATACCTTGGTTTATTTTGTACTGTGCTCTCACTTATTTCTTTGAACGCCTCCTATGTAAAAAGAATAGGATTCTGGCAATAAACACTGTCTAGGGCTCAATGCCATGTGGAATAAAGGCTTAGATTTGAGCAATTTGAGCACCCACATCTTTTAGATGCATTTCCTCAGCTGGGGCCAAATCCGTGTCACCTACCACTAAGAGAAATGAAAGTGCTGCAGCAGCCAGCAAAGGAGCCACTACATTAGCTATAAATGTAGCGCTGAGTGTCACTCACTGTGCATTATGGTATTTTGAAGGGCAACGTCAAGAGGAGAAAAACAATGCTTCTTAGCTCTCTGAGTGCACGTTATTATTATTACTTTTAAACCGGTGAGTTATAGTGTGAACCCGAATGGTGCTTGAAACAACTGCTTTGCATTGATGTTCAAGTTAATTTATCCTTACATTTTGTGACTTGTGTGTGTGTGTGTGTGCGCGCGTTGAATAATTGTCTCCCCCTCCTCTCCTTTCATACATACACACACACAAACACAAAGGTAGTGTTGTTGTTATGGAGTGCATTATAATCCTGCTGAGAGAACTGCTTTGAAAAAAACAAAAAAAAAACAGTGCCAAGCTGTTTTGGAAATGATAACTAAGGAAAAAAAGAATTGAAACACATCTTCAGCCTTCTGTTTCTCGACCCATCCAAGATGCAGAGTGAACTTCTGCACACTTGACTTCCAGTTTCACTTCAATGTCCACATAGGTTTGTTTTTAAGGAAAATGTTTGGAAGTAATTTTCATGCATATGTGCTCAATTAGTTTTGCTCAAATTTGTATGCAGAGCACAGTAAGATGTTCCCTCTGCTGCAAAATATAGATCTCAGTCAAGTCGCTCAGAATTAAACGTCGCTTGGTTGATGATTTGTCAAATTTTAAAGCACGTTCATTGCAAATTAATATTCCTATGTTAGATTTCAAGCTCCAAGAATGATTGGGGAGGCAGCATATTGGTGAAATCGTCTCTAGTTTCATAATTATCGTTCAGCACCATGAAAATCAAGTGATCTGATCAGAAAGGTCATTATTCCAGCAGTGCCGGAAAAAAGGGAAAAATAATCTTAAAGGGTTTTGGCTAATTAAATGTTTCGGGGGGGAATACACTGTTGCAGTGTATTTCAGGCTCCTACCTTTGACAAGAAGCAAATCTATATGATTTTGTATGTGCACATTCATACTGTATGTTTGAGAATATCACACGCCCTGCTACCAGCTGAGGGTGAGCAGTGTGATGTAAGTTGATTGGTTAGCATTTGGCGTCACTTGGATATTGACATCAAACAGGACAGTGATGCTGCTCCCCTGTTCGCCTGCACTCCTGCGCTCATAAGCATATCATCAGGCTTGTAATGTAATAACCAGATTGAGTGAGAAGTTCATCTTCACAGAGAAAAGTGTGAAACTCATTTTTAGTATCACTAACTGATGAAGTACTGGCGTGCCAGAATTATCCAACCCATGAAACCCTTATCCTCTCAATGCTCTGTCAGCACTGATCCCACTGCATTAATAAGTAGCAGCTCTTCTGTCACTGGATCTTTACTGAGCCTCCAGCTGTTCTCCCACTTTCCTGTTTTTGTTCTTCGCTCGGTGTCCCCAAGTGATGGGCGCGAGCGTTCGCTGGTGTTGGTGACCAAGATGGCAGCAGCTGTTGGACATCGAGCCAGTCGGGCCCCAGAACTGCATGCCCGGTCTCGATGTCACAGCTGTCTCCATTCAGTGTGCTTGGCATTCAACATATGGAACCACTAACGGACAGGGAGTATGATGGATGACACCTGTCAGCAGGAGGACAGCACAGGAGTGTGTGTGTGTTTATGCATATTTATGTGCTTGGATGATTTTGAATAACCATAATACAGCGCTTGAGCTTGTTTAATGCACAGTAGACATGTAGGCCATGTAAACCTCCTCTTAAAGATATATATATAAAAAAATAGACAGACAATGTACATTATATTTGAAGTGGAATGAAGTTAGATATTATTAAGATTCTTATTTTATTTTTCTGCCTGATATAAATACTCATGTTATATATGTGTAAAGCAGTGGAAGGGAAATAATGTCATATCAGGCAATTATAACGATTTAATTTAATTGATCATTTTAATGATGTTGTCATGACGCCATGCAAACCAGATGATGACAATGTCTGTCGTCTTATTGGTTTAAAATTGGTACATTATATGGTTTAAATGTCTGACTTCATATCAGTTTAGATAAATGTTTAATCTTTTATATAATATATATATATTTGAATTATTTATGACATAATTGACTCACTACTGTGACTTTTTTTGCAATGTCATACGATATAGGCATATTATAATTTATACAAAATATGCAACATTTCCCCAACATTAGAGGACACATACAGAGACATTACCATGTCAAAGCCTGTTGTATACAGCTGTGCTTCATTCTCTCTGACAAACCACAGTTAGCAGGTTTGTTTGGAGCAGCTGCAATGATTATTTATAGCTTTTAGTGGAATCAGCTTTAATCTCATTTCAGTGCAGGTGAAATGAGTTGCGTTGTACTGGACGTGCGCACGCTCATATTCATCAGGCGAGTCACTTGAACAGCCATGCATGCTGTCAGTTTAATTGCCTCTGTACATTACTGCATGTTTGTTGTTGTGGTTTGGTGCAGCTCCATCATTACAGGCGTGGGAATCCTGTTTTCTGATAGTGAGGCATAATTGGATCGAGAGAGAACATATACAATCCAACGTGAGTGTCCGAAGGCTGACTTTTAGCCACCTTGAGTGGCAGCCAGACTTTAGGATTCTTTTAGCCGCCAGTGCACTAATAAATATGCCCTCGTTGTCCTTACAGTTGATCAAGGGTTGAATATAAATTGCTTTTAAAGCTTAGTACACAATATATTTTAATTATAAACATAGATGAACAGCTGATAAACAATTATTTGGCATCTGTCCCATTTAGTGTGTTCTTTATTTGTTCTTAAGTCATTTCTACCATTCTCCATTTACTTTTCCGTTCAGTTGTACAGACAAATGGAAGATTTCATTGCAATAATTATTGTTATTCAGTGTTCTAACTACATAGTAGTTTTGGGACTGTATTATTTGGCAGGTTATACCTCACCTATTCCTTTTATACTTGTTTGAATTACTTAAATTTTGTGTACAACCCACAAAATGCTCATTTGCACTTGCCATAAAGTGATTGTAGCTCCTACCTTTTAACCTAAACATTTTGTCTGCCCTAAAATCACTCGATTTCAATCATGAGGCTAATATTTGACAGATTTTACCTCAACCATTCCTTTTTTATTGGTTTGAATTACTTTAAATTGTCAGTACAACCCACAGAATGCTCATTTGCACTTGTCGCAAAGTGATTGCAGCTCTTACCTTGTGATGTTACGTTTTTATTTTGCCTCAAAATCACTTGATTTCAATCACAAGGCTAGTATTTGGCAGATTATACCTCGCCCAGTCCTTTGAACTTATTGGAATACATTTAAAGGGCCAGTACTACTCTTGAAATGTACATTCCCACTTGCCAAAAAGTGATTGTAGCTCCTAACTTGTAACCTCAACTTTTTGTCTGCCCTAAAATCACTTGATTTCAATCATGAGGTTAATATTTGACAGATTATACCTCATCCATTCCTTTTTTATTTGTTTGAATTACTTTAAATTGTCAGTACAACCCACAGAATGCTCATTGCACTTGTCACAAAGTGATTGCAGCTCTTACCTTGTGATGCTAAGTTTTTATTTTGCCTCAAAATCACTTGATTTCAAACACGAGGCTAGTATTTGGCAGATTATACCTCGCCCAGTCCTTTGAACTTATTGGAATACACTTAAAGGGCCAGTACGACTCATGAAATGTACATTCCCAATTTTCAACAAGTGATTGCAGCTCCTACCTTGTAACCTAAACATTATACTCTTTGCTTGGCATGAGTGTTTTCACCATTGGTTTGCACAAGGTGTCCCACTCCTCACTCTCTCATGTTTTAATTCATGTGCTCACACATCCCATTCTTTTTTTTCCTCTCCCATTTTACTGCCTCTTTCATCTCCATTTTAGATTCAGGCAGGCACAAAGAAAAGAAATGAAAGAATCACCTCTATTCAGACATGTTTTTATTCCCCCAATTTCAGTTCCCCTCATCCAGCCCCTCTGTGAAACCCTCAGCATTCATTATCAGGATGACATGTTTTTAACGCCTGAGACGAGCAGTTTTTTTGGCCATTAACTGCGAGCGCAGGTCATCGCCTCAACACATGGACTCGTCTGACAGGGACACACTCAAGTGTTTTTGTTGTGTGACCGATCGAGTCATTTGTCGTAGGAGGAGGATGATGAGGAGGATGAGGAGGACGCCTCGTCTTAAAGGCAGCAGTTAATATCAATGACCGTTGGTCTTCTGAGAGGGAAACAAAACAAAGGGTGCTTTTTAAACGTGAATATCACAGCATTTTGTTTTAACCTCGGTTGGTTAAGTAAAGGAATGGAAACTATCTTCTTTATGTGACCTGATGCACATGTTTGACAACAAACAGCCTGAAGAGGACGGAGCAATTTAACATAGATTTGATCTCAGCGAGATATACTGTATATAATAAACCTTATAGGAGCTTTATTTTTGTCTGAAATGTTTTATTACGTCATTTTTCTCTTATTTTATTAAGAAATCACAGTGTCTTTCTTCCATAGCGGTGGTAAAAAAAACTGTCTCTCTCTTTACAGGGTGTCCCGAAACCTGTTGCAATGGAGCCGTGCTCAGGAGGGAAAGCTGCCGTGTTGACCGTCCTCATGCGTCTGCCCTCTGGGCCCTTAGGCTTACCTCCACCTGGACAGTCAGGTACAGCAGTGTCTCCCAGACGTTGTTTCCCCAAATATAAAATCATACAAGAAGATTTTTCCTCATCTCGTCTTGTTTCTTTCTCTCCAGGACTCATCGTTGCCAGTGCACTGATAGACATTTCACAGCAGAAACCGTCAGACTTTAAAGACAAGTCCCTGGCTTTAAAGAACCGAAAAGCCCTCCCTCCCGCGCACCAAGGCACCTGTGTTTGAGGCTCATTCCATTGGCTCACATTGCACCAACTAATCAAACGTCCTGGTTGGAAAACTTTGCCGAGCCAAGAGGATGGCTTCACGTGGAAGATGTCCATCGGGCTGCTACCACTGAGGGTTTTTTTTGTTTTTTAATGTCCCACGAGCACAACCCTTGTCCCCGTCGGTCCGCTCTGCATATGTCAGCCTCGTAAATCCCCGTCACCCCTTCCAGCCTCTGCAGCAGCAGCAGCAGCGTCCTCCACCAACCCACTTCTGTCCTCACCGTGGCATCGTGAGCGAACCCGCCTGACCAGTGACATTAGAGACACATTAATTAGGACGGGGTCTGCACCTAGTGAAGCTTCAGCCCGTAAATATCTGGAGACACCGTGTTGTCTGTTCGCTCAGCATGAAGGAAAAAAAACAAACAAACAAAGGTGTCTGAAATGATATGTCACTCACATATTATTGTTGGCAATAAAACCAGAAAATGGCCGACACAA
Source organism: Solea senegalensis (assembly GCF_019176455.1). Taxonomy (NCBI): domain Eukaryota; kingdom Metazoa; phylum Chordata; class Actinopteri; order Pleuronectiformes; family Soleidae; genus Solea; species Solea senegalensis. The sequence continues at coordinate 14,279,078 of NC_058041.1, forward strand.
ACACCGAACATGCTGCCTGTTTTTGTTTTGTTTTTGCTCGTCAGGACGTGGTATTCTCTGGTGCTAAAGCATTTAGTTTCTATGACTCGGTCTTTGCTGTACGGCCTGAAATACATTCTGCCTTTACATGGAGGGAAAAGAAGCTATGCTCTAGGACAGAACTTTATTTTTTTTTTATTTTATTTTATTTTTTTAATGACCACATGATAGTGTTTGGACAACTTGAGTTTTTTGTCGCACCACGCTGCCAATTCCCACGGATGCTCTCTTTTAGCATTTTGCTGTACATACAGTATGTCATCCATCCGACCAGCTGACGCTAAAGTCTGTATTTTCCGTGGAATGTTATGTGAACAAACGCTGCGGAGACGTGGGACTGTCGGTGGCGGCGGCGGCGGCATGTGGGCGAAGACTGTAGCGCACGAACAAACCCTGTCGGCTGTCACAGTAAAAGCATGGAACAACCTAAGACGAGTTAGACGTTGAACTTTTATTTGGGACAGAAATCTCCTCCTTTGAGTGTGTTTCGCTGCTGAAGAAGTCATATATCGCAGAGAAACACAGAATCCCTGCTCAGTTTTCTTACTGTAGGTTGTAATTGTGTCATTTTGCTGTGCAACTTGGACATTATGAGCTTCGTCGTCCTCTGATGGAAGTGGCGAGCTGGGAGAAAGGACTGTAAGCGTGATGAAATAACACCAGGGACGTCATGTTACTCTGGCTGTTTACTAGTATGTTTGTTTGTTTGTTTGTTTTTAAGAGTACTCTGAAGCTATTGAATTCCACCCGCCGAGTACAAGGAGCTACGACACCTTTTCTAACGCCTTGGCTTCCCCATGAACTGACGGAGGGCAGGAGGCGTGTTGATGTGCGGAATTTTTTCAAAGCTGTCAACCATTTGTAGCCCCGCCTCCACCCTGAGCTGTACAGTGTCTTGTTGGAACAAAATGTGAGTCTTTGTCACTCCCCTCTCTTGAGATTTCACGTGTTTGTCAGGTTTTTATGACAGAGTGGCAAGAGATTATCATTTATTTTAGGCCTCGTCGCCTGTTCCTATTATATTGACGATAAACTGTAAGTCTTTTTGCTACATTTGTGAAAAAAAAGCATTTCTGTTCATATTTTTTGTTATGTTTTGATATTTAACAGATTCCCTGTGTAAAAGGCACATTTAACTTGAGTTTATTCTTGTCTGTTGTTTTGATGTCAACTGTTATTTGTTTGTTGTTTTTTTTTGAATTGTGCATCTTTAAAGGACATTTAATGGGCATTGTCTTGCTTTTTACGTTGTGGTCATGATGATGCCTTTCATAAGAACTGTATGCCAGCTCATGTGTTTTTCATTTTGTGTTTGTAGAGTAATCCTATAACAGTGTCATTACACAGGAGTCAGGTTTCACTGTACCGTGGAAAATTCAAAAAAAAAAAGACGAGAAACTGCATATCGGTAATCTTCAGTGTATTTTAAAGATGGACATCATGCTGGGAAATAAAAAAAAAAACCACAGAAAACAGACGTGAAAATGATTTATTTAATGAAGTCTCCTCATAGTCAGAAAACATCTCTCTGTCTCCATCTGAAGCATGGAGACCGGTTGATACTGATATTGAGCACAAATACTTTAAATTACACAGGGGAAAAACTGGAAATCTGTAGCTACTTTCATTTTATCAGAATTACATTGTCCTATTTTTATAGGAACAAGCAGTCAAATTCATTAGAGACTCCAAGTCAAGGGCTGAATAAGTGGATTGAAAACATGAAAGCGTTTACCTCAAGTTGTATTTGACATGTCAAACTGTTGGATTAGCTTTTTTTATGGACTTGCATGTTTAATATAAACCTTCATTTTCCCCCCAAAAAATACAATTTCTATCCAAAAAAACCCCAGATCTATTGTTTTTTTCATGATGCTTCCATGGCATCAACAACTGGAGCCAGGCATAATTGTTTTTGGGTTGTCTGTCTGTCTGTCGCTTCAGAGAATGCTTTCACATTCACTTTTTTTTTTTTTTACTTTGTGAATATGTTATCTTTAAGCAGAGCTTCCTTGATTTCAGAGGTTTGACACCCTCAATAATTCAACAGCACTTCAGAGACCCAGATTAGTAAGAATGTTATCAATGAATAACTCTAAACTATATGTTACATGGTTTTTTTGTACCCTTCCCTTGAGGTACTGTAATGTCAGGGTGGGGCTAGAATGGCTCCGCCCACGGCAGTCAGCTGATTGATAGACTTTCCTGTCTTTCTCTTTTTGCGACAAACAGCCACAAACCGAACAGATGTCCTCCATTTTCCACGCGTTGCGCCCGATGTCGATGCACCCTATTTTAGAACTATCCCTTTAAAGTGAGTGGAGAGGATCACGCCTGTTCACGCCTGAGTCCTAAGACTCTTTGAGCTAAAGTGTGTAACATTTCAATATAAATCTGTGTTTCGATCATGTTGTCCAGGGACATTCCCGCGCCGCACACAGGAAGTGATCCATTTCATGTCAAGATGGACGGAGGGAACAGAAACCTTGTGCTATAGTAAAAGGAAGTCGGCCACAAAACGGGTCGGAGTTTGACTGGAAACACAAAGTAAATTCTGGTGCTGTTTCACACTGCTGTTGAAGTGCATCTTCAGAGCTGTGGACATTTTGAACAAGGTCATAAGGGGGAAAAGGATGCCGGCTGCTAAGTGCTGTAGTCCACATAACCCTCACTTATCCTCGTTTTTATATCAAGCACCACCTGAGGAAATATTGAGCTCTCGAAGTAGCGCCATTATCGCCAACGTTAAAACACAGGAGGCAGATTTATTCTCCCATCATCCTCCTCTTCCTCGCATATACTGTATTTCACACACCGGCATCGCAGAATCAAATTAGGTTATTTGTTTCATTTTCTTTGCACTCACATACCAGTCGAACAGTATTTCTGATCGCGTACCGCTGGTGGTACACGGACCACAGTTTGAGAACCGTGGCTCTACAGCATGCCGCTGGAGAAAAGCCTCCACTGTCGTGCCCTAAAGCAGTGCTTGCTGCTGTGCAGTTGAATCGTAATGATGCTGTTTCTGATGAGAAACCTGCAAATATAAAGCACCTGATCTTTCTCTTTCAGACCCACATGTTTACCGTTGCTTTCTACTCCCTCCAGCCTCTCCCAGTTTGTCCTTTTTTTTTATATGTGTGCATGTATGTGTGAGTAACAGGGAGGCGAAAGCTCTGGAGGTGACAGGTAGATTTAAACCATCATATTCCTCCAAGTTGCGCGTTAAAAATCCCACCGTACACAGGATCAAGAGCAACAGCAAGGGCCAGTCCAATTAGATTTTGGGGGCCTTTATGTCAATAATAAAGCAAGACGTGATGCTTCTTTATTAATAGCATTAAAAATATGTTTTTATTTTGAATGATATATCATTCCATATCAACACTTTTATTTTGAAATTCTGTAACATATCAATTATTGCCTTATCATAATCAAATCGATCATTTTAAGCTCATGTCGCCCACCCCTAATGAACAGCTGCTTTTTTTTTTCCAATTGACCGGCCCCCCTACTTTCAAGACCAGATACTTAGTGGCCCCCAGGTCATTTGAGCTCTAGGGGGCCCCCTTGGTGGCCCTTAATTTGCTTATGCCTTGGGCCACCTCTGGCAACAGTCCTGAAAATCATGACTTCAACCTGCCAGCTCATTAAATATGATAAATATAATATATAATGATATGGTGCTAGTTGATCACAGTGAACATATTTCCATTACACTTGTGAGTTTACCAGACAGCGAGAAGACAAAGATCCTCTTATTTACCAAAGTAAGACTGAGGAAAGTTTGAGCCTGGTTGAAATTTTAATTTTCCATCATAAAGGCATTGCAGTGCTTTTATCTCATCAGGGAATTAGAGTCAATTATGAGTCAGATGATTTTACAATGGCCTTGAGTGGTTTTCTTTGTGTATTTGTCATTTAAACAACATGGGAACTGGACGGGAACATGACAACTAAAACCTGGAAATCCACAATTGGACAGGTTGTACAATGTGGCTCAAAGACTGACTGTGATATTGAGAATTATACACATGATGCCTTTACAGGGAATTCAGGGAAACAATAAGTTGGTTGTTTTTTCTAACAATGTCAAAGAAACATCCACATGAATATACTGAGTTTCTGTTGAAGGATGATGGCTGTGTCAGTAGTTTTATTCATATAATATAATTATACATTATATATATATATATATATATATATATATATATATATATATATATATAATGAACTTGATCAATTACAGCAATATCACAACCTTTCCTTCATTTAGTGAAGAAATAGTTTAATTCTTTATCAGGTTGAATCATTTATTACACCCCCTGAATGATTTATATGTGGTACAATGTCTTGAGCTCATTCAAAGTTAAAGTCTTAACTCCCTCGTCTTTTAACTTTTGAGCTAAATTAGATTCCTGGTGACAATATAAAACACTTTTGATGTTAATTTGATTAAGTTCAGTAATGGTGGTGGGGCGGGGCTTCTTCTGTGTGACTAGATCTCACATCATCAGTGCGATACAAGTCTGATTTCAGTGCGTTAAACAGATTCACAAAGACAGAAACGGAGAAACGAAGCAGAATCAAAGGCTCCTGATTCCCCTGATTCACGGGTGAGGTGAGTATGGATTTGTCTCCAGTATTCCCAAAAGCTGGAGACAACGCCATCACTCTCACTGCTATAAATAAAGGATATATGTCAGAAGACAAATGTGCCAAAACTGTAATCTGTTTGGATTTGTTCTCTCTGCTACTGAACTTGTATGTGTGTCAACAGATATTACTGACAGTGGAGTTTACATACATATAATGGCATGTAGGTTGGGTTATATGGTTTTGGATAACTTTGCGATATTTTTTAACGTACAATCCGATATACATGATATATTGAAATATAAATGAGAGTGAAAATACACAAAATACAGTTTTTACCTTTCATTTCTGATAGATTTTTGATATTAAATGAAGGATATTTACATGTGCTAGAATCAATAATACGGTCATTCTTAATTAGTAATTACTAAATGTCCACTTCAAGGTGGCCCTCACAAAATATCATGTCATTCTGATGTGGAATTTCAAAATAAAAGCTCTCTGAAATAGCAGAATTGACCTACATTCCACCTAAATTGTCAGAGTCAGAGGCAACATTACAACTTAGTATGTCAAAAATAATGACTTATCGTCTCATTATGATTTAGTAGCCTATCTCCTAAATATTACTTGGGAATTTATTATTTTTTCCAATTGGCGGGAGCTTCCAGACTAGGTTTTAATAAGAATAAAACATAAATATATATTTATTTGTATTGTTTATTTATTTATACTTTATTTTAAAGTGTCAAAAGATACACTGCCAGCCACACAGTGTTCTATTTAAGTAGCTGAATCGATTCTAATTAGCCGGCACTGACGTGACGTTGAGCGCCTGGAGTTACCACGTCACGTGACCGGAACACCTGTATACGTCAGATTAGCCAAATTAGAGGCACAGTCTGTCACGTTGTTTAAAACGACGCCGTTTTTTTTTTTAGTTTATTTAGTTATTTGACTTGGTTAAATAACGTGGTTACTATTTTACATTAGCGCGTTATAACAGACGCTTTCCAGGCATTTGAGGGCTGTGAGGAAGAGGAGGAAACTGTTTGTACTTGGACCAAACTATCTGCTGCCGCCTCTGCTACACTCATGTCTTCGCTAAAGGTACGTACGACTGCGCACTTTACGTATTGTGTTATTGCCAGAAACTGACGTAAGCTTAATGCTAATGATGGCTAATGGCCATCATGTATTTGATAATTAACACCTGTGGTTTTCCTACTGTAAACGGCATGTGTCATAAGAGTAGTCTTTTTAACTCTCCTCGTAACCTTTAACCCCTCTAGCTGTCACAACATTCACTGCTGTATGTTTGAACGCAACTCTCTTTGTTGTAATGTTGGTAGCACATCTTGTACTTATTTATTTATTAGGCCATCTCTACAAGCTTTTACAATATTACAATGTAAAAAATGACTACTGTCTCTTAGAAATTACAACTCAAATGCAGTTTTTGTGCATTATTATTAGGGGACGTTCACATGCAGTGTCAAAATGTACTAGAGCTGCAGCTAACGATTATTTTCATAATCGATTAATCTGTCGATTATTTTCTCGATCAATCGCTTGGTCCATAAAATATCAGAAAACCATTAAAAAAATGCTTGATCGGTGTTTGTCAAACCTGGAAATGATGATGTTCTCAAATGTCTTGTTTTGTCCACAAACCAAAATGATTTCTTTGTTATCCAGAGCAAAAAATGTAGAAAATATTCATATTTAAGAAGTTTAAACAATTGAAAATCTTGTTTTAATCATGAATAAAGCTTCAAACCGATTCACCGATTACCAAAATAGTCGTCGAATAATTTAATAATCGATTCATCGATTAATCGTTTCAGCTCTAAAATGTACCCATTTTGACTTGGCCTGTTTTTCGAGGTGGATCTCTGTTGCATTGAGATGAAAATATCTCAACTTTTGGGAACGCAGCAAACACTTTCCGTGTGTCTTCTGGACTTGTGAGGCCAAAGAAGTGGGTCAAACTGCTCTTTATTGAATCTCCCATTGTGCAAACAAAGCTCCTGGCCTTTTATACTTTTATGTTGTTGTTGTTGATTAAATCAGTGAAGCTTCAGCCACTAGTTTTGGTTGGTTTGTAACAATGGATGCAACATGAGTGTGAACCTTAAACACTTTGGTTTCTATCTTCTCCCAGATGTTTTCCAAGTGATTTTTGTGTTAGATGCTGAAAGTGAACATGCCATTGAACTCAATAATTGATGCTGTTGGCTACATAAATGAGTAAAATGCCTTTCAAAGGGGCCATTACCCAGTCAGGGGGTAAAGTGCATGTGCTTCAGCACCACCTTGAGTGTCCATGTGTACAATCCTGCTTTAATGCTGCTGCCCACTCTACATGATGATGTCCTGTTTTGGGCAATCGCTGTGTGGTATCATTCTTTCTGGCTGTCTGGCACGTGCATATTTGTATTTTGATTTGCGCAAAGATATAATTGAATTGAATTGAATTGAATTGAATGACTTTATTCCTCCCCCAGGGGGGAAACACACATTCACAACAGCTCAGTTAAGAAAGGTGAGAATCGAATAAAAGTAAAAATAAGAATAAAAATATAGAATAAAAATAAAATTAAGATAAAATAAAAATACAATACAATACAATACAATACAATAGTAAGACAAAATTACCAAAAGATAAAAAGTAAAAAAGATAAAATTACACTCTAATATAGAGTATTATCAGGGAAAGTGAGTGGACATTTAAGAGGAGTTAAATATCCGAACAGCAGTGGGGATGAAGGACTTTCGGTAGCGCTCTGTCCTACACTGAGATATTAGTGATGAGATTGTGTAATGCTGTTCTAGTGGTGATACACCTATGTGTTGTCCTCCACACAGCCCATAGTCCTCTTCTCCCTTTAGGGGTCACCACAGTGGATCATCTGCCTCCATCTTGCCCTTGTGTCCCCTTCTGTTACACCAACTGTCCTCATGTCCTCCGTCACAACATCCATTAACTTTCTCTGCGGTCTTCCTCTTTTCCTCCTGTCCGGCAGCTCCATCTTCAACATCCTGTGTTCGCACGTGACCAAACCATGTCACCCTTGACTCTCTGAATTTCTTTCCAAATTGTTCAACCTGAGCTGTCTCTCGAATATGCTCATTTCTAATCTTGTCCCTCCTGGTCACTCCAAATGAAAATCTCAGCATCTTAAGCTCCACCTCCTGTCTTTTAGACAGTACCACTGTCTCCACGCCTTACGTCATAGCAGGTCTCACTCCCATCGTGTAAACCCTCCCTTAACTTTTACTGCTATCCTTCTGTCAAACAATCACCCCTGACACTTGTCTCCACCCACTCCACCATGCCTGCAATATCTTCTTCATCTCTCTTGTCAACTGTCTATCGCTTTGGACAGTTGTCTCCAGGTATTTAAACTCCGCATTCCACTTTTCTGTACCTCTGCTCCTGCACTGTCGTTCACACACACATGTATTTTGTCTTGCTCCTGCTACTGCTTATCTACACTCATTACTAATCTTGACGTTATAATTCAGGTGTAGCGGAGACATGAGTTAAAACCATATTTTAACTAATTTTTATTGTGACATGAAAGTGAGGTTTTCTTCACTTGCACATATTTTTACCTATTTGCATGTAGGTTTGTTGAGGTGTGTACATTAGCCAGCCTGATAAAAGTCTGTGGGTGGATATTTGTGCAGAAGCCATTTGAGTTAGTGAATGATGAAACTATGTTTGGAAACACATGGGGAGTGTGTGTGTGTGTGTGTGTGGTGAAGGTGAACCTGCAGACAAAAAAAAGATGAAGAATGACCTTAAGTCATTAAAGCAGGAGCAGATTGTCATGTGAGAGTCATTACTGTGAGAACAGCTGGTGTCAGTCTCTGTTTCACCCTGGTTGACCTTTTGTGGAAATGGTGCTCTCCATGGTGCTGAACTTAAGGATAAGTGGCAGCACATTCCACAGTTTTGAGTTTAGTATAATCAAAAGCCCAAGAGTGTTAAAGTTTAGAAACCTCTTTCCCATCACTGGTCAAGCACAGCGGAACACAGTGTTTCCTGAACTAAAGTTAAGTACAATAGAAGAACATTTCATTTAACTATTCTGCAAACTGCTGGTACACGCTGTGACGCTCAATTTGAAATCTGCACTTGGTAGAAAAAAGGTATGTAGTGTGTGAACCCTGAACTTTATATTATGTAGAAAACGTAGCTATGTTTTCCTAGTTGATATAATATTATTAGCAGTTGGTTGTGTGTATTATCATTCATGTAGTTTGATTGAATTCAATGCCTTTATTGCCAGTGCACAAGAATATGCAACCAAATTTGCAGAATATAATTATGACAAATTACAGTGTGTTCTGAAAATACCTGCATAAAATGGATAATTTGAGCCCTCACCCCAGTAGTTGTGCTGCCACACGCACAAAGGATTGTGGGTGTTTCCCTTTACTCGGGATACACAACGTACATCTTGTAAATGTGATGAACTCAGTTTTTTGTTCGATTGGAACAGCCCTTTTTTGCAGGGTTTGCTAAAGCATCTTTCTTAAAATTATATAATAAGTCTCACCACTCAGCAGCTGTCTCAGCAATACCTTGATTTATACCAGCCCAAGTCTGAACTCAGAATGAACAGTGTTCATTGCCACTTTAGCTGAACCTGAAGTTGAAGACAGTTGCTCTTTCACTATTTTTGTATATGAACTTTTCTACATCAAATGGATTTCCTCTCTTTTATCATCAGAGTCGAGAGCAGTCTTTCTAAAAATGGGCTCAGCAATAATTAGTGTGTAGCATCTTTTAATTTATAACCTGAACATTTAGGTTTTTTGCAAAGGAATTTAACCTGTACACAGATTACAGTCCAGTCAACAGGATGATTTAAGTTAATTTAGGATCAAAGAGCAAATATCTAATGATGATCATATTATTAATGATGATAATTGTATCTTAAGCTGGAAAGGTTGTAAATAGTTCCTCTATAATAGCCCATAGTAGTATTAGTTAGAGCAAACACCATCACTATCAAAGCACCTCATTATAAATCTGTGCATAAAGCCATGGGCTCACTGCACCAGCAGCCATTAGTCTGATTAAAGTCCTTCACTTCTAGTTCCAAATGTTAATGCATGTTAACTATGTAGCCATTATCAAATGATTTATCAATACATTTCATGATTGATTGTTTGAATTGCTCTACAGTGTGATCTGTAATATTTTGACCACTTCAAGAGCCAACACATTGTCCTTGTCTGACTGCTGAAAGGTCATCCTCCTCTTCAGCTTTGTCATGCTTACTCTCTTGTCTGTTGTCTTGGTCTGTCCAGGAATTAAAACGGAATTTTTTTTTTTAGTTGTGTAGAGCTTATGGTTTAGTGCTTCAGTGTGCAATCACACAATCTAAATTATTATGTTATCTTTGTTTTTTAGGCTGCTGGAGAAGATGTGAGGGGAAGAATCTCAAAGTAACTGATGCCATGGAGTGTTTACTGACATTTGGGCACAACAACAACAACAACAACAACAACAAAAGGTATGTAATAAATTGAAATTGCTGCTGCTCTCCCGGTTAATGGAAAAGGTGAAATCCAAATAGTGCTTTTCGAGGTGCTGAAATAATGTTCCAGGAGAGGTCAAAGTTGCAGTAATTAGCCGTGATCCCTGCCAGGCAGTGCTGCCATGACTGAACCATTTTATCAGTGTTGGCTTTTATCTGTGCCAAGGGTGAACATTTGGACTGAGTATAGCTGCTGTAGTTTTATAGTTGTGGAAAGCAGAGTCTAAAAACTCTATCTCCCAGTCCTCAGGGCTTTATGGCAGGGGAACAGTAAACCTGCAGAGCAATAATATTTATCAGAGGTTTAATGACAACTATTCTCATCTCCAGGCCTCAGTCACCCAATTATGTGTCTGGCATTCTAAAAAGAAAAAAAAGAAAGAAAAATCTGAACTGTGAAATTTGTTCACATCAGAGCAACAGCCGGCTGCCATGAAACAGATTTGACCTTCATTTAAACAAGCACAAGGACATTGTATAACATAAACAAGCAAAAATAGTGCGTAAAATATTATTTTGTAATCTATAGATAAAGCTCATACGTGTCAGTATGGGACTGTCTGCCCGTGATATGGCATGTGCTTCGTGCATGCACATATTAGAGTTTAAAACAACTCACGGAAGCAGAAGGCTACATTGTCTCTACCTAAATGTGAAACTCGCATGGAAATGTGTGGCATAGGGTGCATCTAACAAAAATAATGTCAGCATCATCACAACATTTTGGTGCAAGGCTAGCTATGGCTATAATAAAATCCAATATTCTTTATTACTTGCACCTGAGAGCATGGGCTCACCTTCCATTTCAGCTCCTGATCTATTTTATGTGCATGTAGAGCGCAAATCTGACCAGAAAATGGACCAACTCCATTAAAAAAATCTTTAAAATGTACTGTTATGATTATAAATGATCAAACTCTGATTCGTGATATCCACGTCTTGTCTCTTCTCCTACTCTCCATCATAATCACCCCTCGTATCCTCCATCCATTATACGAACTGTTTCTGTAAGCCTGAGATTTCAGCCGTGTTATGTTGTCATTATAAATCACACATGTGCGACATGACTTGAACAAACTTGGCAAGCCCAATGAATCGAAGGCGATGACGCAAGTCATCCGTTATGTCATTAGCTGCAACGCGAGTTAGCAACAACATGCGCCATACACCAGTGGTAAACAGTAGAAGATGATGAATTGCAATTGAAATTGTGTGAAGACTGTTAGCACGCTGTTAGTGTGGAGAGAAAAATCCAAAGAAGAGGCGGCGGATCCCACATTCTGGTATTTTTCTTATAATTTGCCTCCTTTTGGATTTGGCACAGCCCAGAATTGTAAGTATTTCTGGGCTTTAAAGAATCTGTTGGCTCCATTATGCATAGGTTCATATCTATTGCAGACTTGTTCACGTTAACTTTTTTTATGTCCATGTTAAGACTTGTGCCTAATTAGTGTACAAATTGAGATTACTGATTTAAGGCTGGTGCTGTACAGCATTTTATTTTAAACGCCTCCTTTAATAGTTTGTGACTTCCTCGTCCCGTCTGCAGCTTTCAGCCCCAAGCATGTTGTTCCGACATGTAAAAATAACTTACTTTAATAATAAAGAAGCAGTTTAATTTCCGTACACAGCTGGTCACTGTAGTATTAACACTGCTCAAGCAGGATTAAATGAGTTTGTGATGGACTGTTTGCAGCTGGCACTTGATGCCCATTTGATGTTTGAGTGGCAATTTATGTTAGCTGAAGAAACATATGTTAGTCATGGCAACAGTGCAGCTTAGGTAATAATATGCTAAAAATGAAAAAGCCAGACATTGTGAATGTTTTTGTTTGTTGTGATCTGTTTGTGTTATCTTTGACCAAAAGACCAAAGCCTTTTTTTTTTTTTACTGGTAAACCCTCCTTAATGTTACCCACTGGATCTGGGTTTGAAATATTTGAATATGAGTGAACATTTCATTTTACTCGATGTTGTGAAAGTCCACCACATCATGTTGAACGAGGGCTTGGTCAAACTGATCTCTCTCTACAATGAATGTAGTTAGCTCCAGCATTAGCCACAGGCAGGTTTGTTTTTTACCAGCTGCCACATTGACCTCTGTTCAGCATTGCTCTTGAACTTGCTGGGCCAAGTTCTGACAGTTCTAGTCTTTGACTTACATTAGGATACACACTTCTCACATTGTATGTTAATGAAAGTGGCTCCAATTTTCCTATTACAAGTGGCTGAGCCATCAGCAGCATTTTGAAGCTGCTTTCAGAATTGTTGCTTTTTGGCTGAATGATGTGTCCATTGCAGCCATTAGCATTCCCCTTCCTCCTCCTTACGTCACCTCATGAACACATTTGGTAATTGGGTGGGTATTCTCACTGACAAACCGTAACCCTCATGAGCAGAGAAAGACCGCTTCATTGTGGAGTTCTGGCTCCTAATTTGATTAAATGTTTTGGGATATTCAAAGATTAACTTGCAAATGACTGGGAGACGCACAGTATGTCACCGAGCAAACAGTCTGGATTAGTGATAACGGTTGTAATATAGACACATTTTAATGGAATCATTTCACTGACGGGCAAAAGGGAGAAAACATTTACAGTGTTGCTTTAATCAACCATAATACCATGTAATACGAGGTTGAGGCTGGTTGTACTGTATGTCTATTAGGACATACACTCCATGAAGAAGCACCTGTCCAGTGCTTATCTAATGTTTCTGTAGCACAAAGCAACGAGAAGTCTTTGTGCTCCCCTCATGTATGGGCCCCTGCACTTCTTTTTGATGCAGAGTGGTTTTAGCTACCCTTTTTCACATCTTTGGTATGATGCAACAAATCTTTGAACCTTAGAACTCGATTTAGTTCGCCATGTCTTCCTGTTTTGTGTTACATTCAAGTACTGTGTTCTTTGTCATAGAAAATGAAAATCTGCATTCACTACAGCATCCTTCCCTTTGATCGTTTAGAATGAACAGTTGTCATTTCCATCTCATGTATAACATGAGGAAGATATTTAGGCCCTTTTTGGTTTTGTGACACATCTAATAAATCTTCCGCTCTCAGTCGAGGTCAAGTATTCCATCACTGTGCCAAGGCAGTCTGTCCTCTGTAGGCAGCGTCCTTGTCTGCCTGTGTCTCTCTGCTCCGGGACTGATGTGCTCGGACTGACAATGACGCGCTGCCAGGTGCTATCTCCTAATCTTAATAGTTGTTAAAAGAGCATTTAAATATTTGCTGCTGTTATTAGAAACCAACACGACTCACTGTTGATCATTTTTATTTCAGCTGCTTGACAAACACTGAACAAATAAACCAATATTTTTTTTTTTTCAGAGCTACTTGTACATGAAGGTGATCTCCTATGACAGTCTTAATGAGTCTTTCATTTGACTGATAATATGCATAATATTCTTTCTTTTTTTTTACCATCTCTATAAACAAATCTGAGGTGGAAACATTCTACAAAGAAGTGCATCATGATGCTGAGATGTGAAGAGGGATAATTTAACAGATGCATTGTACGCATTTTTAGAAATGTATGGACATTTTAAAAACAAGTTGTCGCTGTTCAGTGTCATTACGCTGTACATTCTTTGAATGCCTTTGATAATTGTGGTGTCATTAAGTCTGTAATAACTACGGGAGTGTTTTCATCTTTTCCTCCATTTGCATCAGCAGTAATTGCTTGCAGTTAATGTGTGCTGGCTTTTGTCTTTCGGCATAGCTCGACTTGTGTGTGTGTGTACACACAAGCTCCTGTCTTTCCGCTCATTACAAGATATAATTTAGTGAAAAAATAAAATAGTGGCAGATTTTGGAGATTGTGGATCAGAGCAACAAAACAAATGTCACTTTTTAGCCATTTAATATCCGTTTGTAAACTCTTTTCTATTGCTGTTACAGACTTAGAGTTTGATATTCCTCCAGAGAAATACTGTTTCAACATAACATCTACTTTGCCATCAAAATATAGTTGCACAATAAAGTCGTAGCTGTAACCACATGAGTAACGAACTGTGCCCTCTCACATTTTTATAAATCGCAATACTCTAGATGAAGCTGAGAGGCCTCGGCCCCGGAAGCTAACACACTCTCAAAAACATTACAGACAATATGTTACAACCTAACAGCAGTTCACATTTCGTGTATCATATATACAAAATGCCTAGTTCCGAGGCGACATGATAAAACCACAGACCGTTATAACAATCAAATCAAACTACAAAACTGATCTCTATGAAGTATTGAGCAAGAGAAATGTGAGTATTCTGACACAACGTGATCGGTCAGAGTTTAAATATTTTACAATTTCATTTACATGTGTCGCACAACATGAATCATTTGTCCATATTGACGTAATCATGGGTTCAACACTTCTGTTCAGCTGAAGCAAGTTGAGGGATATTTCAGGTTATTTGAGGGGTTTGCTTGAAATGGCTGCCAGCTGGGGAACAAGTGAGAACACATTGGAGCCACTTAACAAAAGGCTCGGCTTTCCAACTGCAGTTTGTAAATCACTCGTGTTTCCTATAGTGAAAGTCAGCACTTTTATTTCGTGGGCACGAGTTGCTGGTCTACTCCTTGGAAAGTGTGTCATCTAGCTACATGTGATGGAATGGTTTAAAATACCCAAGTCTCAAAATAACACTCTTGAACTCACTGATGGAGGCAGCAGCACTTTACAGAATGACCAATAAAAGACATAAAGCAGTGGACATATACAAATATCATAGACTCAAACAGATACAGATTGAATTAAGTGAGTCATTCAGTGGCTAAAATATTTTTTCCTTGTGCCCTTTCTGGCAGCCATGTTTTTAGCATTTTTAAGCGTCTATTTTACTCAACCACACCTTAAATAACCTGAACTATCGTGACTTAAAGCTCAGTTAGGTCTGTACATCCACTTTATCCATATACGTTGTTCGGCACGTAGGCAGTCCATTCAGTCAAATGTTGTACTGATTACACACTCCAGAGAAGTACACAGATCAGTTTAACTCCAGAAAATAAGTCTTTCAGTGTGAATCAGATTTTCTTCTCTTTTTTTTATTTTTTTAAGTCACCAAATTGCCCCCACGAGGCAGAGAAGGCAAATGAGCCGATCACTCACACAGCTTCAGCAGGTCTATTTTCAACACACACAGAGACGCCTCAGACTTAATCCACTTTTATAATTCCAGTGCTCTTCAACGTCCCATGTTGCTCCTCCACTTTGAATATAGGTGTCACACGCGGGCAAAAGTCTGAATTAAGTTTATGATGTAAGTCACTTCTTGAAATGAGAACACTGATCCAGAAGCCTTGCTTCCTACGGAAGGTTGAAACCTTATTGTGTTAATGCTATTGGCATCAAACCAAAAGCCAGGGTGAAGAGCATACTGGAGAGGTGTAAGTGGAGTTTAGCTGGTGAGCTTCTGGCAACAGCATTTGAGTTACTGGAATCTTCCAGTTGATGATTCTGGGGGGGGGAACATAGAGTGTTAGAATTATTACAAAAGCTGTGATTGTTAAATTAAGTAACAATAAAAAATGTGGAGGAAAAATCCAATAAGAAAACGATAGGACAATTCTGTAAACCATCTGTGATATTAAAGTAAGTGGGGGGAAAAAAATAATTTCTTAAACCAGAGATGGCTAAGTATAAACGGTCTGTTGCAGTGTAGGTTTATCCTAAATTGTAGCCTTTTTGATTCGCTAATTGCTATGTTTAAAACTGCTTTGTTGTTGCTTTGCTCTACTTCTAATCCAAAAAGAAAATGGAGCTATTGCACATAAATACTAAACGATAAGTGCATCTCTGTTAGATTTGTTCCTGAATTATTTGAGTTGCTGTTAAGAAAAACCTTTAAATAGTAGGGTTGTCACAATCTTGATTTGTTAAATTCAGCAAAGCACAGAACATCTCCGCATGCATCATAAGGACGTAGACGTAACTATGAAAACAACTCCGTTAACACAGGCAACTCTTCTCTCAATTGGGGCACAACCTCCTCAAAATTCAACTTGTGCTAAAGCGATAACTTAATAGGCGTGTTTGTAGCATCAGACACGCAACCTGGTGGAAAACCCTGGATTTACGCATTTATTGTTGATAAATTATTGTCAAATTTAAATTTGACAATATGGCCTATAGTGGAGTACATTGCAAACAAATGATGGACATTGTATACTTCATGACACCATGTAGACAATTGAAATGGGATTAAAATATGAAATCAGTTATCATGACATAAAACCAAGAATCCTAGACTAAACTAGACGACTCTCTAAACATGGCAGACCCACCTGTGCTAAAAGAGGAAACTAAATTTTTTTAGAATCAAATCAAATCGTGACCTTAAAATTGAAAATAATTGTGACACCCCTAGTAAATACATGATGTGATATTAAAACCTATAGAATATTATCCCTTTTAAACATAATCCAAGTAAATGTTTCAAATATTCAGCGATAAATTAACATTCCCCGTATGATCACTGTATGGACATTTTTCTGTCATTCTCAAATGACACTATCATTATCACTGTTGTAAAGAATCAAAACTCTTACCTTACACACACCAGTGTCCACTGTTTGATTTGACACCAACTTTTGGGCCTAGAGAGAAGACGATGTGAAAGAATGTCAAATGTCAAATACTTTAATATTGTCCATCATTTAGCCAGTTGCAGTGTAGAAGAAGGGTACAGTGTGTGTGTGTGTGTGTTTCATCTGGAGTGGCGTTTAACGGCATCCATAAAGTTGCATTTCTGCCTTCTTCTGGATTATTTTTCCTGCTGGATTCTTTTTTTTTTTTCTATAAGGCTCCTTTTATAGTCTTTGAGTTATGAAAAGGATAATTAGGATAATAACCTAAACTCCTCCTGTCACAGATGTGAAGAATAAAAGTCAAAGCAATTGAAATCGTCTGGGTCATACTTTTAGTTCCCACTAAGTCCGACACAGGTTAGTCCCCAGTGTTGGGAGGTAATGGAATACATGTACCAGCGTTACATATTTACAATACAAGTTATGAGTAGCTGTATTCTGTTATAGTTACAGTTTAAAAAATAGATGGTATTTAGAATTACAGTTACATTGGGGTTTTTTTTACGTGCAGGGATGTTTATCGCTATGCAACATGTGTCTCTAATGCATTAAAAACTAAAAGGACACAGCAAACTCATTGTCTGTGTGTACGTCAGGTTTCTATGACAACAATGCATTGTGCAGAGTTTCCTTAAACATACAGTAGACAGTAAATTAATGAATGAACACAACGTTCTTATTAAAAATGGGTTCACGATAGTCGTGAACTGGCCTATTCAATACAATGTGGAAGTAATCCAAGTATTCAGAATATGTTACTCAGATTGAGTAATCTAATGGAATACATTACAAAAATCAATTTTAGGGCATGTATTCTGTAGTGGAAATTCCCACATGAAACAGTGTAATCCAGATGTGAACATGTACTGTATGTGATGTGTAGAAGTTGGTTGACGTGTGCAGTCTCAAGGTCGTGACAGTATAAAACTTTCCTCCGACTGCTGCAAACCTTTCTAGCTGCACATACATTTACACACACACAGATGCAGAGATGGACTACAGAAAATGATAAAGTGACTCCACAGTGGTTTGGGAACATAATAAACACTAAAGTGTTGGTTCTTTAGTGGAAAGAATTGCATGAGGCAGGATTGTGGAGAAGAATGATTAATAACTCTATAGGAGGTCTTTTCCTCCTGGAGGATGTTTTTAGAGGCGATAAATCATATTATCACTTTTATAATCCAATATGATAGATTTTCTCGCTGAAAGTATGTGATATCATCTCATTTAAAAATATAGCCTCATAGTATTTATCACAGGAGAATAACAAAGGTCTGAAGTGTTGCTGAGGCCAAAAAGTACTAAAGCAGTACTGAGGTTTCTAAGCACATTTAAACAAATCATGTAAATATTTGATCTTCAAAGTAAAATTACAGCACATTTTAAATAATCCCTGCTATGTGAATGCCCACAAAGTCCAAATCCTGATCCATTAAAGTGATGGAGCAAGATGTTTCACGGTCAGGCAGCAGCTCTAATAGATCTCTTCCTGCTTTTTGGATTCAGACACTTAATGTTAAAAAAACTTGATGGAATTTCAATTTTATTAACATTTGTTGGATTTCATATTATTCTCTCCTTAAAAATATCTTGTGTATTTTGTTTTATTTAAATTTGGGATAAAGAGGCATGACCAAACAAGCATGCATTGAAAGCAATGGAGCTAAAGCACCTTACATTTTGTAATCTGTTTTAGTGTCACTTTTTTAAATAAATAATCTTGCGTACATTTGAAAGTTTTCAGAGCAGGTATAATCATTTTTTTTCCTTCTGTTATTGTCTTTTGATGGCTGTTATAGTGTGTTTTGTTGTGCAGCTGTTGAAGCAATTTTGCATCTGAGACATTTCTCTGCCGGGACAAAGTAAAGATTGATTTGGCGTGCCTATATGAATATTTTTTTATTTTTTTAAGATAAATGCAACGGAGACACTTTGTCAAACTGATCTTCTTTGGCGTTTCTTCTTACATCAGCAAAATGAATGCATTCCTTCTCCACCTACTGCTCTAGTTTTGACTTGCAGTCGCTGATAAAAATGTCCACCCTACTTTTAAAACGTCACCTGTAAGGTGCCACAGATGTGATACGAGTCGTCATCCAGGTGGAGTTTGATCATGTCTGTCAGTGCGTCCAGAGCACTGCTGGTCCGCTCTTTGAACCTGTGCGTGATGCTTGGCTCTGCTGCTGTGGGCTGAATTGGAGGCTGTGGCTGCCAAACTCCAACATCAGTGCCATTGCCAAACGCCTGGATGGCGTTACCTACAGAAGAAATTATAAACATTTAATTCAGAGTGCCTTCAGTGTCCAGAGTAAACCTTTAACACTGTAGCAGGTGTCTTCCATTTCTACCTGCATTTAAACCAAAACATTTATTCATGTGTCCAAATAAAAGCTGATATTTTGGATAATTAAGTATGCTTTTTCAAGCGTATTTTTCCTTATCAGCTATAAATGAGCCAGATTTACAAAAAAATCTGAGCTGTTTTAGTTATATAATCACAAACTCCTTCTTTAAATAAGAATTTCTAAATTTAAGGCATGATCTTCTCTGTCTTCTTCTGAAAAACTGTGCAAAGCTGGAAGGCAAATGCATTCAAGCAGAACGTCTGAACATGGGGACTCACGTAGGCATCTGTTGTTGGTGAAAAACTCTGCAAATTTCTCACAGTCGGGCTTGCTGTTCCCACTGTTGCTGCAGTCGCACCACGGTGACAGGCTAATACCAAGGGATCGCACATAATTGGGTGTCATGACGGTACCTGCAGCACAAAAGAGAAGAAACCCTGCTTGTAACTGTAATCCCATGTTTATTATCAAAGGTTTCTATTACTCTTTTTGCAGTCACCCATTTAAAGAATGGACACAGGGAAAATTCAACACAGGCATCTGCCAGTCAGTGTTACACAATATCCCTTTTTTAAGAGCTGTTATTGTACATTTTTATCCTTTAGTTACACAAATGCTTCAACATGTGAAGCCACAATAGGAAGGGGTTGTTAGACAAATAGTTGACTGAGTTTCATCTCATTTTGGGATCATGGTTCTCTGTCCTGAGCTCTGCCCACAAGCAGTGGATTAAAAGGCCAGGCAATCTCTTCAGTTCTGAACCACTCCACCCATTGACAGGTATTTTATTACATTAATAATCTGATATTCTCTTTGTTTTGTAGGTTGCTTTGCAGTATAGGCATATGTAAACCAATGCTGGAAAAGCAGGATAATTGAGAAAGTAAATGTCATTCCTGTGTCTCGTCCTAATTATCCTTACTTTGACTGTTCTGGTGTAAGGTGTGAACTGGAGCACTATAGTCTAGACTGTGCCTGACAATGACAGCGCTTCTCACTGCAGCAGGATTATAAACACCTCTGTAAACATTTATAGCATGGCCAGTGGTCCTGTCTGTTCCACAACATGCACATTATTCAAAGATGTGCTGCTGAGGCACAATGCAGCTCTGGAGAGCGTGTTCAAGTGTCTTCAGGGCTGCTGTTGTTTTGTTAGTTACGAGACACGTCGTTGTTCCTGAGTACTATAGTAGTACTGCAGAGTCCAATGAGATCTGGCTGTCTTCTCTCCCTGATGTAAATGGAAAAAAAAAAACCTTTTGTAATGTTTCTGTGTGCAGAGCTGGGTCCCACTGATTTAACCAGAGTATAAACTGTGTGTGTGAAGTAGGGTATGAAGGGGTGTGGATTAAACGTCTGCCTGTTGGGTTTGTAATTGGTGACTGTTGCTCTGCATTCACATCTCATCAGGGCAACTCGGTAGGACATCGGTTTTTTTCTCCTTTCTACAAAATGAAACGCACTGTGGAGGAACTTGATCAGAGGTGTACTGCTGCGCACTGCTTGGTGTATGAACTGTGATGGCATGTACTCCCTGCAGATTTGCAATTTACTGACTGTAATCTGACTGCCTGGCCGCCTAGTGGTCTGGTGCCTATAACCTCTGCTGTGGAGAACCCATTAAGATAAAGTTACTTTGCTTGACTCTTAACATCTGTTGGTGAACTGTAAGGTTCGATTACACATGTGCACAGAAGCTGAGCCTCAGCCACCATTTAATATCTAATTAAATGCATAACGTTGTATGGGACATAGGGGCTGTGCAATTAATCGAAGCTTGGGTTTCAATTCAGATTACGGCCCCAAACGATTACAAAACAAAATCATAAAAATAAATACATTATTCCAAAATGGGGGCTTTTATTGAATTGCTTTTAATCATTACTGAAAATAATGTAACAGGGTTTGACTTCCTGTCCTGTCATTGTCATCAGGCAACTTGTTGCTACAGTATATTTAGCGAGTATTCAGATCCCTCTAGCAACTCTTTTTTATAAAAGCAAGTTATTACAGACTTTTGGAGACTCTGATGTGAAAGTACGTATCGTTCTAAAGGTCTTTGGCCACTGGACGGGACAAAAGTGTGAATCATTTGGATGCAAATTATAATGCACCCTCCCATGCGTATCAAGTATGATGCAAAGAAAGTAATACATTATGACCAAAGCGTGTTTCACACATGCAGCTGCATCATCAACAGCACTCACATATTTAAGGTGTTCCACAACATAATTCCTCTCTCCTCTCCTACATCGTCCATTACAGTTACATACACATGGCCAATTACCCAAATGATAACACCATTTAGAGACTTCTAGACTTGGAGTCTCTTGGAGCTGAGGAGTAATTGTTAGAAATAAACATGATTTAAATTTTGACTCAAATAATCGTGATTATGATTCCCCATAATTGAGCAGCCCTAATGTGACATGTGTCGACCAATGTTTGGTCAACCATAGTGGTTATGGGTGATGCTGCTGACTACAAAGTTTTTCAAACAGTATGTTTATTTATGGTGGTGGTGTTGCAGGTTGACTAAGTACCATGTTGAAAAAAATCAAAACAAAATATTCCATCTACTAGCTGGTTGATCTGACATTTGCTGCAGTATGCGTCATGGGTGTTAAAACTTTTACTTCTAAATTTCTTTCTCAGACCTGGAACTCCAACTTTTTTCTTGCCTTTTACATTAAAATCTTTAATGTGCAGACAATTAGTCAAATGTCGACCAAGAAAACTCTTCAACAAATGCTCAATGCACTGAGCATTCCACTGATTAAGCTCTGTGGTTGTCAGTACAGTGGAGTTAAGATGTCATGTTGCCTGGCAACATTCCCAAGCTGCACACAGGAAGTGATTCATTTTGTGGAGATGGACAGAGACAACAGCTACGTTGAGCTAATGAAGTGAGACGGCTGCAAACGTACAAAAAAAATGATGGTAGTCAACTGTCAGCAGGCATACGTTTAATTAAGGTGCCTCTTTGTTTAAAACTTAAATTTCCGTGGATGATGACGCTACTGCTAAAGCAACAAGTATTTGCAATACTAGTTTGTTCAGTGTATTCAGAATATGGCTCGTTGACCAAATCATCTCTGTATTTGTAGTTTCAAGGAACAGATTCATATTCTGTCCACTTTTAGGACTTTTTGGCTTTTTGATTTGATAACCCTTCCACCCTAGAAATAACAACTTATTTTCCTGTTGCTGGCTCATGTAAATAGTTGATAATTGTGCAGAGAAAAAAATCAAAAGAAGTAGCATCAGCACTACCAGTAAAATGATATACGACTCACCGATAAGACCTGAATAAGACAGCAGGCAGTCTGCGTAGTTTTCCCTCAGACAGCCGGAGATGGAACGAGCTTCTGGCTGACAGTTGCTGATAAAGTCTGCCAGCCTCGACCTGCAAACAACATAGACAAATTAGCGGTGCAAATTCCATGATGCTGAAAAATTTCACATCAAGTTTGTAGTAGAAGCGCCGCGATCGGTCACATTAAATGCAAAGCCAAAGACTGAGCACAAAAACAAATCGCTGTTTTCCTTTTCTTATTATCTGCAGATATCTACAGATAATAGGAATGCAGATGGGAGTTTTTAACGTTTTCAGTTAGTACTTGGCATTAGAATCCCAAATCCTCAAATTACTAGAATGTCTAGATCTGAATTACTTCTGAGGTTCTCTCTTGAGTTGATAATGCCTCTAGGAAATTAGAAATGTTTTAGCATTGAGATATAATCAAGATGTTGAAAAGTTACTTTGTTAATCCTTCAAACAGTGTTTAGGATCTCTCTTCTCTTCCTTACCTGCATATGTAGTTGGTCTTGCACGCGTTCTGCAGAGACAGACAGTTTGGTGTGTCTTTGTCCTCGTAGGAGCAGACGGGTACAATCGTTTGTCGTCTCCGTTCTGCACATGCCGTCTGATCCCCCGCTGGACAGGAGCAGAACAGCATCCCATAGCTGTATTTAGTTGGTACCTTTTAATTTTGGAGAAGAAAGAAAGAGGAAAGTGTTGAAATTAGTGACGCTGTTGCCTAATTTTCTGTGGGGAAAAACATTTTAAACTTTCCATGCAACCTGTCAATTCAGCACATGAGACGTTCTGTCAAGAAACTGGAGAGAAAGTCTACTGAATTTGAAACTGCACTTAAAATATAATTATTCCTTCAACATTTGACACTTGGTGCCAGTGTTGTTTTGAGTGCTATTATATGAAATCAAACGGAGAGAAAGCATCAAAAAAGCTCTTAAAAATGAACCGGGTTGATTACCTTGTCAAAGAACTGTCGTAGTGCTTTGTGGCATTTGCGTTTGTTGCAAGCCTCAGAAGCAGACACCCTGCTAGTGCAGGGGTTGATGTAAGCTGAGCGGTATTTCTTACACGTGTCATTCAGGTTACAGGCTTTGGCAGCATTTAGACAGTTGTTCTCCTTTGTGGATGCAGGCTCAACTAAAACAGAGGAGAGACACAACATTAATATGTCTTTGTACAGGGTTTATGGTCATTTCAAGCATTATAATAGAGCATTAGCTGAATGGTATTTGAGATGAAAAAGACAAAGCTGTGATGCATGAAGAAACATTTTCATGTATGGTCATTCCTTAAAGGGATGCTCCACTCATTCAGTTTCAGTACTTCTAAATGTTTAAATTTTTCCATATTTTTTAATCTATTTAGACGTAGACTGACCATAAATAAAAGTCGCCACGTGGATTTAACTAAGCAAATCGGTACTGTACAAGACTGTGGCAGTGCTATGATCTGGGGTTGCTGCAGTTGGTCAGGTCTAGGTTCAGCAACATTATGTGCCCAAAGAATGAAATCAGCTGACTAACTGAATATACTGAATGACCAGATTACGGGCATATTCCAAGATGACAATGCAGGGATTCATCGGTCTCAACTTGTGAAAGAGTGATTCAGGGAGCAAGAGACACCATTTTCACACATGGAAGTCCAGACCTTAACCCCATTGAGAATCTTTGGGATGTGCTGGAGAAGGCTTTGCTCAGTGGTCCGACTCTCCCATCATCAATACAAGATCTTGGTGAAAAATTAACGCAACACTGGACGGAAATAAATCTTGTGACATTGCAGAAGCTTATTGAAACAATGCCACAGCGAATGAGTGCCGTAATCAAAGCTAAAGGCTATTAGAGTGACCCTTTTTTTTTGGTGGTGACTTTGTAGAATAAGCTTTGTCGTTGTAGGCTGGGAATATATCCCCATAAGTATATTTGTACAAGTGTAATATAATTTGATAGCCTTAGATTAAGCTTTATGGGCAATGGTCTTGGCTTAGAGGCCACCATCTTGTTCCACTGTTCATACAGTAGCCTAAAGGGACAAACCAGTCAAGTGTGCATTTACAATTGTGAGGGAGAAGCATACTACACAAACAGAAGGTTTACTTTTTTTTTGCATTATGTATAAGGCCACTATAGTTCGCTGACACACAAAGGCTGAGTGGAGTAGTTCTTTGATTGTTGCAATATTCAGTCTTACCGATAGATGTCACTTCCTCTGTTTTGCCACAGTTGCTTGATCAGACATTTAAATTCAAAATTCTCTGGCCACATGGTGTATTTCAGGTTCTTCATAGTGTAGATTTCTCTCATTTCTCTTGACCTCGTTAGGCCTTTATGGCCTTTATGGTGATCAAGCCCCTCTCTATAAATTCATGTAATATGGAGGAAGTGCACATCTCTTCAAAGTGGACAAAAGCTCCTTGAACTTGGAACAAAAATGACAACGCGGTTTGCTTGACCTCAGTCCTGGTTTCTCAAGAGGGGTTTCTCAAGAGGGACATTTCTGTGGTTTCCATAGGAACCACAGAAATGTCCCTCTTGAAATTAAAATACAGACACCTGCTTCAACGATGCATTTTGCTTGTCTGTGGTTAAATGAACCAAACCACCCGCTTTCACTTTAATATCCCAGTCTGTCTTTCTTTTCCTTCCATCACAGCCAAAGCTCTGCGTGGCTCACCGTAATGACTCTCACATCTCATTTTCTCATTTTTTTGTTGTTAAAGTCCTTCGCGCTCCACTGACTTCTGCACAGAAACACAAACTGTGTCCTCGGCCTCGGCATGGAAGAATGAATTCTGCATTTCTGCCTTTTGAGGGGGAATTGGAAGTTCACTGCCTCTTTCATGCACAGCAGAATCAACCCCGATTAAATCTCAATACATTCTTGAACTCGGGTTAATCACATATTATAAAACTCATTATTTTCATTGTACAAGTGCTAGACATGTGGGGTGTGATCTTGTGGTGGCTGTTTGTAGCACTTGGGTCACAGGTGTGACAGTATTGCCTTGAAATACTTGGTTGTATTAAAACACTCTAACTCTTTAAATATAGTTACTACTCTGAGGCGGTCGGCTAAAGACAGCTTTATTTAATGTGTGTGTCTTCCTGTGGCTAAGCTTAGTCTGAAGTATTGCAGTTGTAGTTCACTGTATGACGCCATTAAGACACATCACCCTATGGCAGGAATAAACCTTTTCAAGAGTGCTTTTGCATTTAATAAGCAAATACTGAGGTCACATTCTCTTCATTTTGGTAACCATGGTTTATGCTTTAAAGATCAAGTTATTAATGGAAAAATCGACTCCCCTACATGAACAGTATGAACTGTGACACATTATACTTGTGATTTTGAATTCTGAGAACTCCATGCTCATACATAAGTGCCAGTGAGCTGGATGAAAAGAGTGCCACTGTCACTCCACACAACTCAAATGCATTCTCTGTTGCATTTAGTAAGAAGTGTGTTTAGTAAGAAATGCATTTTATCAAGTAAGTTATTTCCATGTCTCTATGTGGTGATGCAATTTGGCTTCAATTAGGTGACGATAACATTTAGTCAGTCACGACTCATGAATATGGTTAGGTTTAGGCACGAAAAGCATCTGTTAGATCATGGAAAACATGAGTTTTTCCGCCTCAGAATGTTCTCAACACCGTAACAATCTGCTGCTTGGCAGACATCTCTTTATC
The DNA here is from genome assembly GCF_019176455.1 of Solea senegalensis. NCBI lineage: Eukaryota > Metazoa > Chordata > Actinopteri > Pleuronectiformes > Soleidae > Solea > Solea senegalensis. The sequence goes on from NC_058041.1 coordinate 14,305,216, forward strand.
AAAAACACCTGGGTTATGTTTGTGTTGCACCACGACAATTGGCAACAAATCTTCCCACTTTATTGGTGGTGGCTATTTTAGATGCTGGCACAAACCCCTCCTCCTCCCAGAAAGAAAGAGAAGGCGAATAGAGAAGGCGATATCCTAACTAAAACCATGAATGAGAATGTGATTTACGTATGTGGAGGAGGTGTTTTGCTTTTGAATGACGGGGTGCTGTTCAATTAGATTACTCTCCATGTGACAGTTTACAAGCACAAGTGGGGAATCAATTTCCGGTTTCATCTTGTAGCTGGTTGTTAGCATGTTGAGTGCCATTCCAAGGCTTCCTACCATCCATTAACTTTTTTTTGAGCTTATGGTGAATAAAATCAGTCTCCATCCTGTTTTTTTAGTAGTAACTGTGGCACAACTGCAGAGCTTCCAGGCCAGGCTGGAGTCCGACTGAAGGTTTTATTATGGAAATCATTACAAAAACCCATTTAGTAAATCTCTAAATGACGCCGTCTTCCTGTGAAATTTGTTATTTTATTTAGTTTACAGAGAAAAGCCACAACATACAAAAAGGTGAGTTGTGGGTAACCCCATGCACCCTAGCATTATAGGCCCACTGGCTGAAAGAAAACAAATCTTATTTGGTCTTCTTAGGTTGCACCCCCTAAGCAAGGCCACCATGATGCCATTGATGCAGACCAAATAACAAGACACTCCAGTCAACACAGGAATCTGGCCTTTTGGCCTCTAACAGGTTGCTACAATAGAGTTTTTGAAGGATGTGAAGGCAGGTAGGGTTTAAGAGGAATCTCATAGATAAGGTCAATTATGGTGCCCTTAAGGGGAAGGGGGCGAGCTTTCACTGGAGAGAAACACAAATGTCGAGCAGTTTAAAACGTTGACTTACAAATGAATTAAATGACTAAATGATGAAGTAACTACGTCACAAAAGCAAAGGAAACTGCAAAAGTGTGCCTTGAAGTTGAATGTTTGTGAAACTTTGCATATAACATATTAACTCTTAGCCCTGTTATTTCCTGTGAGGAACATGTTGAGATCAGATTCTGTAATTCCCTTACTTCTCTGGGATATGTTTATGGATGTGGCAGGCTCAGGCAAATATATCATCTGTCTGCACAGGATATGAAATAAATAAGACCAATAAAACTCCCCAGACTGGTGTCACCATTTACTCTGGGGCAATGAGGTCGGACACAATTGCTTATAGCAGAAACTGTAGGGTTTATTTTCAATATATTTCTGAATAGAAATGTTCTGCATACCTGTTTTTAAAAGTAGGAATAGTTTGTATTTTGCATTGTTGGAATGAAAGTAAAGAAATCTTGAATTTTGAATCTTAAACTTATTCCAAACTTGCATGTTCTCTAAATTGAATTTAAGCCACTGACTTTATGTAGATGATGCTTAACTCAGTGATCCTAGAAAGAAGTTTCTCAGGTCTAGTCACCCAAAGTGTGTGTTTATTTGGCTGCACCCAGTACCACAAACCATTTATATAAAAATATCTACATAATGGCTCAACGTGAAACTCATTTGCTATGTATCACTGCTTTTATAGTTCTTCTATGACCTCATATAGCCAACCTGCTTAATAGAAAGAAAACAGTGGTGGTCAGTACCCTCTCCTTCATGGCACCCTGTGGTCTATTAGGCGCCCTGCCAGCATCACGACATCCGATGTTCTCCGTATTTATGACCAGACCAAGACCCATTTATTAAATGCACCAGGGTAATTAGCAAAATCTCACTTAGCGTCGACTGCTCCAGCTATTCCTCTCTTCCATTTAATCCTTTGATAGTCATTCATCATTCAAGTAGCCAAGCACTGCTGCTCACCGTATTCAGCGTGGCTCTGTGCGAGGACGCTGATATAGGACTGTGTGGACTATAAACCCCCAGGTCATGTTATCTGAGAAGCTCAAATGTTTTAATCTCCAAACTTGACGCATTCATCCACACAATGACAAGCAAACAACCCGCACGGCAGGCCAAAGTACTCTTTGAAGTTTCATATTTGAGGGTACCTAATGCGCTGTGATGACATCTTGTATCTGACTCACTGGTTATGAAGACGATGCACAGTAATATTACTGGACAAATGGTGCTACTGTGACTGCAGACATGGGAGAGTGATTATGAAACGTGCATAGTGCCATGATTGCAATTATTGGTGCAGTGCAGTAGTGGACCTGTATGCTGATGCTGCTGTTGGCAGGTGTGAGAAAAGCCTGAGTTTCTGCATATTGCAAATGTGTATGTCATTGCAATGCATGCTGGGTGACTTGCATGTCGATGAGTGTCTCAGTTCAGCACTAATGCATGCAGTTTTGACTGATATCGTGTTTGTGTATGTGGGTGCCGGGTGTTCAGGTCATATGAAATAATTTGATTCCTGACCACAGATATGTTTTCCTGTGTCACCTGCAGCCTACAGTGTTTCATTTTCTTATCTCAGAGCTGTGATTAGCCATTGGCCGCGTCATCACTCATGGTTACGTATCCTCTTGGCTCCCTGCACACAACTTGTCATGGCTAAGCCATAGGGTACACTCATCTTTGTGAGGAATTGACACTATCTAAACCACTTTACTGATCCTTCATCCTCCAAAAATATTTATGTGAGTGTGTGTGTGAATGACTGATTATTGTTTCCTGGGGGTTTTTCTAAAGACATACTGATATGCCGGATTCATGTTAACAAATTTTGTATTCACATGATGGATGATTCAAATAAAAACACTGTATAGGGCTGCAGGTAAACTCTAGGGCTATAACAGCTTAGTACTATTCATTATTGATATATCTTTTTTTGTTGTTTTTTTTAGATTGACTAATTGTTTGGTCTATAAATAGTGAAAAATGTTTCCCAGGCAATGTCCTCAAATGTCTTTTTTTTCCCACAAACCAAATACTTCAGTTTATTGTACTTTACTCGAATCGTTGATTCAATGAACCAACATTCGTGAAGCTGAAGTTACAGAACTTATAGTTCTTTTATGGATGAGCCGATCCCATACTTGGTATCAGACAAAGCAAGTCATGACATTTAATCCGTTCAAGTCTGGGGCATGATGTATCATATTTATCAGCAAAGTAACTTCTTTCTATTGTTTTTGTTGCCCTGTGACCCATGAAAGAAATGTTGCTCTTGTCTCCTACACTAGCTCACTGCACATACAGTAATACTGTAATGTGCCATGTTGGAGGTGTCATGTTGCATTTTACACAGCACATTCTTATTATATTGTGTCCAACCCATGTCGTTTATCCCATGGACTTTTATAAAACAAATCTATTATGCTTTCTACTACAAAAAAGGCAAAGTGCTGAGTAAAATGCTTGCCAGTGAATAAGAAAATTGTTTTATTTCAATTTGTGGCACTACATCCCTGTTTTAAAAATATTAAATTATGGAGTATATAAGTGAATTTTAAACTGCTAATTCACAACATTTGGGCTCCTGCTGGTTTGAAGTTCAAATACATAAATTCATGAGGTTACAGTGGGGGAAAAAAACAAGAGCTGCTTATGAAAGGAAATGTTTCCCGATGATTCTCTGATTGACTGAGAGTGGTCTCGCGTGGAGACTTCAAACATCTCTTTCACTGATGGCATCTCTGATGTTCAGCTGGGGACATTTGCTCACATGTGCATTTCACACAGGCAGGCCTTGCCGGAGGACAAAGACGACCAAGTTTTAGTCTGTTGCTTCAGGCAGCCATAGACCCACTGAATTATTCTTGAGATCTTTTCAATTGAAAATCATCATGCCAAACTTCCCATCTCTTGTTCGCAGACATAGTCTTCTGTTAGACTACAGATTAGCTCGGAGGATAGACTGGGAGGAGAGAGAGAGAGAGGGGGAGAGTGGGGCTGGGCTCAGTCGATGGACTTCCACTGTGAGCAGCTGCTTACGTGTAAATTGAGTAACTGGCTCTAGGGGCTTTTGAAAACATGAAAGAAAACATTTATGGAGGTGAGAAAATTGACTCCAATATGCAGAAGTTATAAGATGGAAACATGAGGGACAGGAGTTAACTGATTTAGCAGAATATATTGTAGCTAAGAAGCAGGTCTGCCCATTGCAAACTTTAAAACAATTATATGCACACATACTGTATCAAACTGATTTCAACTATTTTTCAAGGGTGAACAATAAACGTACAGCAAGGCAACATGAATTATTTACTGCTCAAAAAAATCCTTCTGGAATCTAATCAGCACTCATACCAGTAGTGCTACAGATAAGAAGTACTGGTACATGTTGTCTCTTAAAGTAGCTTATTTGTTATAAGTTAGGAATGTGATGTACAAGCAGATATACTCTGCAACAATCCGTGTTATCTCAACTTTGGCAAGCAAAGAATATAAGCAAGAAGTTGCTGATACATTTCTAATAATCCCAAGTTGTCCACAGAGCAGTGTAATTTATTAATGACTTGTTTCATTTGTTGATGCCCTTTGGTACTGCAGTAAATGTTTTTTAAAATGCATAAACATGGGGTGTGGTACAGATAGTACTGTTTTTTTTTACATCCTTTTTACCAGTTTGCACACTATTTTATCTTTAAAAGGAACATGTTAATTTATACAATGAATACATTATAATATGTGCAATATACAATACTTTCTTTTACCAGTATTGTAAGGGGTTCACAAATGCAGGAATATATTTTTAGTGTCTTAATTGGAGTGTTTTATCTGAAGAGCAGCACTGCTATGCTGAGAAATCTCTCTGCAACGCTGCGATATTTTATGATTTGTCCCACATCTTGATTAGATAATGGCAGTGTCCCTGGTTGGATATTGGACATTTTCAATGAATTTAGAAATCCTGATTACAAGTGATTTTGTTAGAGGAATGAATTAAAGGATGTGTTGTAGCTGCAGCAAAAGAATGAGGAAAGCATTGGTCTGGTTCTTACTGCTTTGAATTTCTTTTTAATTTAATTTAATATTTATTTGTGTGTCCTACACAAAACGTTCCCAAACCTTCATGGGTTTGCAAGACATCACAAAAAGTATCCACTATTTAATGTCATCACAAAAGCTACAAAATAGTTTACATCTTGTTTTTAAACAACATATTCTTTGCAAATAAAATCCACAGATGTTCTGCTGCAGAGAAGCATCAATGGATTCTCATTTTACCCCCAATTATATAAGTCAGTGAGCCATTCAAAATGATTTTGAAGCCATTTATTTTAAGGTAAAAACAATGTTGCTTTAATAACAATAGTACTTAAAACAAAGAATATTGGGAATCCAATTAACCATGCCGTGTAACTGACATTCATGCGTCCCTTAGGACAAATTCCAATCACATTGGTAATTTCCCTCCACTGAACCTTCCACTCAACTTAAGCAATTTTTTTTTTTTATCAGTTATCCAATACTGGTTTAATTAAGATTGTGAACGTGGTACAATATTGAACTGGATTTATCAGCCTGTTCAACTTTGTCAATGTAAACATCTTAGCTTGTTAGCATTTTGGGTTTACTGTAGGTACAGTGTTCCAGAGCTGCTAAAAAATGAAATCTGATTTCTATATTCTATTTAAAAGGGGAATTATGGTATTTTTTGAACTGGGCCATATGTTTTGTGTATATGAATAGTACTTAGTACTTCATAATTGGTCCAGTAGATCCAGTAGTGTACTCGGTTTCAAACAAATTGGGACGGCCATCGAATTCAGACTTTTCGGGACACTACTGCTTCGGTAAAAAACACTTTCTATGGATTTAACTCAGAATGGCACGTTTGCTCCGCAAGATCCCACTGCAGTCATTGATGTGTGTCGTTGGTACCCCCCTGGGCCGATCCGGTGGACCAATCATCAAACTTTTTGTAAGTACTATTCACGTACACACCCACATTTATAAACCAAGGGCCTAGGTCGAAAAATACAGAAATTCCCCTTTAAAGTAACTTATTTTAAAAACATTTTAGGAAAGAAAAATTTTGTCTTACCATTCACACTCACACCTACTGTCAATTTGGAGCGTCTAATTAACCTTATTCCCAATTTTGCATATTTTTGGACCATGGGAGGAAGCCCGAGTATTTGTAGACAACACACACACCCTGTTGGCTAGAATTGATTCCAGCGCCCCACGAGCCTCATGTGGAGGATAAAAACATGTGTTTTTCCCCAGACAATCAGAAGAGTGAGAGTCATGTCTTACAGTAGCAACTGCCCCTTAGGATACAGTATACATCCTGCAATAGTGGTTCACATGTGCATTATTTTTCACTGTGGGCTGCCTGAGGCCTGGCTTAGTTGGAGATAGGAATGAGGTCATTTATGCCAGAGAGAGTCCTTATAACATTCAGCTCCTGACACACTGCTGTGATAGAAGAGCATTAGAAGCTGATGAAATGAATCTTAATACAGATTCCATATGATTTCTTGCATCTAAGCAAATTATATTGTAGTTAAAAAATGACCTGACTGTTTACACAAACTTCTTGTTGGCTGACATTTGTGTTTTATCTGAAAACCTGAGTTTCAGGAATTCCGTGTGGTCTCAAAAATTGTTATTGCACTATCCCTGTACAGAGGACAAATCCACATTCCAATGAAGTTTTCCATACTCTGTTTGAACTACTGTCAACCATTATGTCATTGCACGTGGAGTAGAGTCACTGTGGTACGCCAAGTGGATGCAATCAGAGAGAGAGACCGGGGGGATAGGGGAGCGAGAGGGGGAGGGGTAGAATCAAATAACCCATCCTTTCTGGGGTTGTTTTTTTTTTGACACTGAAATTGTAGCTGGCCAGTGCAGACGTCCTCCAGCCAGAAAGCTCAACACACACACACACACACAGGTTTGGCAGCTATCCTTGAAAGGACACTGCTTTGACTTCCATTAATTTGAACAGCCTTAATAAAGCCTTATCCCTTCCCTTAACCATAACCATTGAATGCCTAAACCTAACCTTAACCTAACCACAATTCAAATCTTAGCCCTAAACTTAACCAGTTTGTTAGGTATTGGACTACCATTAGGACTATAGGACCTGACAAGGTCAGTGTTGATGAAGAAAAGGTAACTGAGTACACACATGCACACACACACACACACACGCATACATACTCATACACATACACACATGCAGACCTCTTAACGCTTTGAGAGCTGAAAGTGAAATGTACTAAATGACTCTGCTTTGTGTTTGGTGGGTCACAGTATCAGATAAAAGCTTTTGTGATAGATAATGGCTGTTGAAAGCTGCAGCCTGAAACCAGACTGCAACAGAAAAGAGCGGTTGTCAAGCAGTGACAGATTTGAACGGTGTATATTTGACTGGACTTAAAGGAACACGGAGGGCAGCACATACTGTGACTTGACTGCACAATGGCCAAACTCAAATCTGAGGAATGTTGGCAATGGAAAAACGGCGTCTTACCGGCTATGATGGGTGCCAGGCGGAAGATGTCTGAGAGCCGGCTGTTGACTGGTTCATAAGGAGAGTATTCCAGCAAATCATTACCTGCATGGGGGAGACAAAGATTGCTAATGATGTGCTTAGTCTGCAGATCTGTGAGGAACAAGTGGATGTTATGTGGTCCTCCTTAACATAATGAAATCACTTATACTAATTGAGTAGCCGAGAAATCCATTTTAATTACAGTTGATAATATATGACCTCGTATTTTGTTAATGTTATAAGACGGACACATTAAAAGAAGGTTGCACGAGGTACTTTTTTAGATAAGGTGAGGTTGCAATCAATCATTCAATTACTCACCAATGGCTTTGAGTGGTTTGTTAATGAAATAAAACATTCTGCCATTTCAGCTTATTAAAGGTGACCATTTTCTAGTTCCTTTGCTTTTCCACAACATCAAACTTGAATGTGTGGTGTTGTCAGCCCTATACTTAATAAGTAATGGATTCACAATAATCTTAAGTGTAAGAGCTTGCGTAATGGTGGCTTTTCAACCTGTCTGTACTTTTTTCTACTTTTTTCTTTTTTTTTAAATATGAAAACGTCTTTTCTCTGAATGATTGCGTACCCTGTAAACTCTGAAATATGCTCCAGAAGATCCGGAGACAGTTCTTCTCCTTCTTCATGCCTCTCCTGCACCTGCAGTTGTACAGCGGGCTCTGCTTCACGGCATCTATAGCGCTGCGACACTCGCCCTGCGCCTCCGGTCCCGTGACCGCACTGAAGTTGCTCTCCCTGCCCGCCACGCACTGCCTCATGGTCCGGTACTTGGTGCTGCAGGAGTACTCCTTCAGACACTGCTCACTGGCCTTCACGCAGTCCAGGCGCACGGGCCGGGACGCTGCGCTGCCCTTCAAGGTGACCACTGAGTCTGGGGGTTACAAGAAGGCAGTTAGAAGACTTTCAACCGCCACTTTAATTCGCGCGCACACAATAAACTTCCTGTCATTCAGTTATTTCTTAATTTGTTTCTTTGCAAAGATGCAGGGAACTTTCCAAACCCCTAATATTTCCAATCACAATCAATATTTTTGCCCCCACATATTTACTCACTGCTGCACGTATTAAAGAGGAATGCAGTTGTATATACATTTATAAAATCTTACTGATTGAGGTGAACTGGTAACTTACCCAGGAAGGACAGTGCAATGACAAAAGTTAAAATCATCGCGCTATAATATAGTAAATGTGGCTTCCCGCGGATGAAATGAAGCTATTTAGGAGACTTATTTGTCACAGAGAGCCGCTTTTCTTGCACACGATGTAACCTGTAGTGATAATGCATCCTGTAGATCCAAAAGAACCAAAACTCCAACTCCACAGCAGAGTCCAGCTGCAGAGACCACAGCGCGCAAAACCACAGCCGGAGTTTGGATGAGAGCTGAAGCCGCGCGCTGATGGAGCATTGCCTCACTTCACCCTGCTCCCATCCAACCCCCTTTGTGTTCGTTCAAACTTTACACGTTACAAAAAAAACAAAAAACAAAACCCAAATCACTTCAACTTAACGGTGGAAATGATTCAGCTGTCACTGTCCGTCGCAGTCTCTGCGCGGATTGCACGCGCCTTTCACGTATACATCCACTGGAGCGGCAACAATCCACTGCGTTCAGCAGGCGAGGAGCCAAAAACCCACAGCAGCACCGTTTGATCCGCTCTGTTCTCCACCACTGTGGAACAACCCGGGCTTGGGATGTGACTCGCGAGGGCGTGACGTCACGCGACCACGCAAACAACAGCCCCAATATAAGCCAATTAACCAGCCTCAATTTACAGCAAACTGTTTAGACGGTGCAAACAAATTGATCGCCATCGGGGAGCACGGTACATCTAGAACAGCGTTTCAACTCAAGATAGAGTTAAGTGATTTAACTATGTGCAAGATGAACATCTGGCCTCATTTGATAATAATACAACCTGCAGGCCTGCACGTGTGCGAGGGATTTGAAGTATGTGGCTGCAAATTTACATTTGAATATAATAATAAATATTATATATAGAACAGCTGAACTGGAGTAGTTTTATAACACTTTTGGTGGAATGTTTAAAAGTTTCATATTCCTGAGATTTCATAGCAGAATTGGAAAAAATAAATAATCATGATCAAAAATTGCAGTTACTATATAAAGTGTTGACTGAGCCTTTTCTATTAAAGCTTGTTTTTCTGCATTGGAAAGAACACTGTAACATGATTTGATTTTACTTACTATACATCCTGTCATGGTAACACATTTTGCTCCAATTCAGGAATAGCACATGACGGAATGTAATAAATGTATAATAGGAGGTCATATTATATTTGGAGGTTGACTGATAAATCAGTGGAGTTAATTAACTCGTGCCTGTAGGGGGTGTGGCTTGCATAGCCCTGCAGTAAGCAGTGCACTATATGCCTGTGATTGAGCAATAGCATTGATATTCAACTGTATGTCAAAATGGATTGTTTTAGCCAAGATTATGCTACAATATATTATTTACCAACTATATTTAAGCTCCCAACCTCCAGTTTTGAAAATGCCCAGTTTATTCCCATAAATTCCAATGGAAAGTTCAGAACAAAGGACAATGTCTTGATTTATTATTGTAAATATAAGAATTTTAAACTCACAGTAACTCCACGGCCCAAAACACACTGCTGCCCACACTTTGGGAAGCAATGATCTACTGTCTTATAAGCTTTTGCAATGTCACAGCATTTATTTTAATCCACAGTTGTATTATATTTTGCCGAGATATTGTATTTATGATGGGAGAAGCTGCTGTGTCTTCACCTACACATCCCAAACATTCTTAGTGGTTTTGAGGGCTGGACTCTGGGGGCCAATCCATGTGTGAAAATGATGGGGGGTGGAGTGGCTCAGTGGTTAAGACCCTACCTTGTGTACCAAAGATGGTCGCAAGTTCGATTCCACCCCTGGCTAATTGTACTTGATTCCATTGTAAGTCGCTTTGGATAAAAGCGTCTGCTAAATGACATGTAATGTAATGTAAAATGGCTCATGCTTACTGAACCATTAGAATATGCCTGGAAAACCTGGTCATTCAGAATATTTAGGACCCCATTTTCAGGCACAAAATGTTGCTGCATCTACTACAAACTGAAGCAACCTCTGATACTAACACTGCCCCTACAGGCTTGTACAGTAAGCGCTAAGACAAATATAAGAGTATGCTACATTTTTTGGCTTGGCAATGTGTAATTCCATGGTTCTCAACCTGTGGTACATGTGCCACCAGTGATATGTGAGCTTCCTCTGATGCTACTTAGAGAAAAAAAATCTAAAATACTGTTCTACTGGTTCTTCCAGGGTATGTTTGGTAGAAAATGAAACAAATAACAGATAAACTAATATTAGCATCACCTTATCTCTCACTCCGTCTTAATCTAATTTCACTACCAGTGTGTTTAAGTACAGTATATGTGATTCCTGACATATACTTGTATACTGTATTTTAATGTTGCCGATAATGGTTACCTCAAGAGCTCAGTATTTTCCCAGGTGGTTCTTGGTGAAAAAAATAGCAATATCATATCTTTAATTGTTTTTTTTTTTGTTTTTGTTTTTTTCACTGCATCTGTTAAGAGGCATGAAACACATACTACTGATTAGCCTGTTCATAGGGAGAGTCTGACAGAGGGTTTGCCAGCAAATACAATTGATTGGAGTATGACTAGTATCATAATAAAATCTCTTCCCATGAGATACATATGTCACATTTGCAACGCTATGTAAAAGTTGGCCATTAAAAGGGCATTGATTAGTCTATTTGTAAGTAAGTAAAATTTATTTATATAGCAGATAAAAATCACAAAGTGCTGTATAATCATAAATAAAATCCTACCACAAGGAAAAATGAGAGCACATACTACACATAGTTGTAATACACAAATTAAAATCAACCCTTTGTGTAAAAACCGATGCAAAGATGAAAACATTGGTCCCTACTATATCCTAGGACATTCTTTCGTGTGCAGTTTGTATTTCCATTGTTGACTGCATGGTAATTTGTCACCTCTAATGAAGTGTTCGGAGATTATTGGATGGCCCTTGTAAATACACCAGGCTACAACACCAATAAGTCGATATCTGTGTGTGTAGAATCTCAGCTGTGTTTGTGTTTGTGCCTCAGCACATGGATGGTGCTAATTATGAAATATCCATTTACTTTATCAAAGTGGCTATTAGGCATAATGTCAGTGACGTCTTTGTTCACTTTTAGAAAGTCCAAGTATTTATGATGGAGTTGTCAAAGCAAATGTAAAGAAAGGATTAGAAATAATCAGTATTTATTAAAGATTAACTTTGCAGCGTCAGTGGAAGCGTACATATTTCTCAACAGGTCTTAATAACCCGACCATAAAATTCTATTATAGCTTCAGGATGCGATTGATTCTTGTTGATTAAAACCCCTGTGGAGGTGAGGAAGCCATCAGTTCAGTTTCCAGTGACGGTAGCTAATGTTGTATTTCCTGCATATGATACGTGCTATTTAAACAAATGGAAAATCTATACTGATTCAGCAACAGGAAGAGACTTGAGCGCCGAGGCCCCCTCGCCTACATCCACACCCGGGCTCTTTATTACCTCGCAAAAGCTCTCCGTCAGCATTATCCATCTCTGACCCGTTATGGTGATCATTCATCGGATGTGTCCCCCATGAATGCTGAAGCCTTCGCAGCACAGGAACACTTGCAGGATGAGATTTACAGTGGTGTAATCAATATCATTGTTCTGTGTATATCGCGAGATCAACAGTAACCGATTACTAGGTCTCTAGGCCAGTCCCTGCACCTCTGACAGGATGCTATAACTCACTTCATGTTAAAAGTATTAATTTCTTGTTAAAAGCCCAGTCAGGCTGATCATCCACTTCACTGGTGTATTGATATTCAGTGTGGCCGCACACTCTTGTACAGTCGATGGTATGTATCTCAGATGAGTGAATTTGAAAGAAACATTTATAAACGCTCACTGTGGAAGAATTAGTGACATCTGATGGTGAGACTGCAGATTATAACAAATGACTCCTTTTTGTACCAGACAGGATGCTGTTTGTCTTTGCATGGTAAGTTTCTGCAAAGTAGGGCCTTTGCCTAAAATAAAAGGCTTATTCCATAGCTACTGATAACCAGACTATTTTTATATTCAAAGCGATTAAGTATGTACGCAAGTCTTTGCTAATAAGCCCTCATAAAAGTTCTCGACTGGCTTTTTTTAGACATTTTACTCCACTCCATAGTTGTTTTCAGACTCCAACAATGGACGGTGCCTGAAGTTATTGGGTCAGGACATTCTCAAGTCTTTGCCGTTCACATATAAAGTATACAGTGGGAGATGAACACAGAGGAAAAATGAAAAATATGTCATTGTGCGTTCATTTCCTGTAGAATATCAAAGCCCAATCAGAAAATTTCCATAGAATCTCGGGAGTTCAGTGTAGCTCATGTATGCTAACCTGCGTCTCTAAATCCTGAGGGTGACGCGCTTTTCTGGCATTGCATTTGCAAAACTCAGTAGAAAACTTCTTAAACAACTCTGCAGCATAATCCACTTCTCCAGTGTCCATCTGTGTGCTCTCAGTTTCCAACCTCTACTGTTGTGCCAATAAATATCAAAATATGCGTTTTATATCCTTGCCAGTGATACGAGTGTTGCGGATGTTTATACGGAACAATAACAGTTTGCTATCAGAATGGTCCAAACAGTCATATTTTTGCCAAATCCTTCAAAAGGGCTTGTTGACAACGTACTGGGCATGTGACGAGACAAAATGTGTGTTCAGTGTGTATATTTTAATTGGCCATATTTTGGCAAAAATGAATAGAGATGTATTTTAAACTGTGTTAGAATGCTGTGTGGACATTCCCTCATTGTGTATGAATTTGGTCACCATTTAAAAATTTGATTTTTATCTCATTAAGGTGGCCACAGCTGCTGTTCACGGTAATTCAGGAGATTGTAAATGTTATGCTCCAGTTTGTGTTTGCATTTTACACATTGTAAGATACTGTAGTTCACAGTATGCAAGACAAGAAAAGATCCCTTTGCAATACTGCAATATTGATTTTTACACTTAGTCCTCAGCCCACTGTATAGTCTTGTTCACCTCACTCGTCCTATATATGTATTGCCTTTTTTAAAGCAAAGCCATGCCAATAAGTTTTTATATTATTTCCAGTTTTGGAAAATTGTTATCCCTCTATCCTATAATCCCTCATCTATTTGATATCCTGATCACATTGGAGGAAAGAGGCATTAGATCTTGCAGCCCCTGGTGAAACAGAGGGAGAACTACACTACCATCTAGTGGAAAATATAACCATGTACAAGCTTTTTTTTCACCTGCTAAAGCTGGTAAATATTTTACAGTAGCGTTGTATGAGAAGAGACAAACAAAAGACCTAGTAAATGTTGCATAAGTTAAAGTGAAAGCTCTCATGAATATTACATCATGGTCACCTCGTGATTTAACTGTTGTCCCTTGGAAGGTGCTATAGGTCTGTCAAAACACACTAGACTTCCTTTACCAATGCTTTCTCTTCAGTGAACTCAAATAGGCTCTGAAAAACACAATACCGAATAATATAGACTACATTGTCCCATTGCTGTTGAGCTCAGCCCATTCTCATGTGCAATTTCCATTTCTACAGCTGTGTACTTAGTTTTTATTTAGATTTATACTAATTACATTATATAGTAGATCATTCTGTTGGTTTTCTTTCAAAGTCCCTCTGATTTTTGTCCGACAATATCCTTATTTTCCCTAACTGCACGTCGTCACAGGAACATTATGTACTGTGCCTTTAGTTAGTCTTCATGCAGGCTCATCATAAAACAAAATACTCCTCAAGGGTCATGAAAGAAACCTCTTTTCACGCCCTCACAGTCGGCTGTCACAACAGTCTTCCTCTTCACTTGTTCCTGCTTTGTTCTTTGTTGTCCATGTCTCTCATCATTTCTGTGACCTGCTACGTTTCTCTGCGATGGGTCACTTGCTGTGCAGTGATCCCACAGAACCAACCAATCTCCCCTGTCTTCCACAAACACTGGGTTGCCACATTTTCATTGTCACTTTTTAGACCCGAGATATGGAGTCGAGTACTAGAATGAAGTGACACTAATTGTTTAACACCAATTATAGTTGGAGATTCACAATCTTATTTTAATTTTGAAGCTGCAGTTCATAACCTTTTTCGTGATTTTTGTTGTTCATGGCATTAATATTCTGCCTCCGTTTAGTCTTAATGAACAAAAACAATGAAACTAACTATTAACTTTGTATAATCAGGTGTATACAAACTGCTGAATGAACATGTTTTCCTAGCAGTAGAATTCACTTGTGAATGTTTTCATGGATGCTTCCTTGTATTTTTATTTATCTTGCTATATTAGCAATGGAATATGGCATGAGATCTAAACACAGATACACCGAGAAACACAGTGTGTGGTAAAATACAGTAATTGGTGATTGTGAAGATATTATTGAGGCCTCATAATGCACGTGCAATGGATCCTGCAATAGTTAATGTTTAATGTAAGCATTTAAGTAGGCGTATGGTGTGTAGTGTTGTGGATTTTACCATTTTGAGGACTGGAAACAGCAGAGCTCTTGCATTTTTATTCACTAACCAACTAATGGATCACTAATCGATCAAGAAAATAATGGACAGATTACCCAGTAATATAAATTCTTTTATTGCAGTCCTAGATGTTTGACATATTACATTGTTCCCTCCATGTTGACCCATTCTCCTGCACGTATAACTTGAGGACAATTCAGAATAGAAACTCTGGATAACTGTCTGTGTGGATCACTGATATGCAAATGAATGCAGCAAGGTGATCCCAAAATCTAATCAGATAATCAGTCAGGTAATTTCATTAAGCAGCTCAAATGCCTCATGTTTTACTCACAGCTTTCCTGAGGGAAGGACAAGGTCATGGTTTTTTTTGTGTGCTAGGAAAAGGGTTATTTTGATTAGGCTAAGTAATAGGAACGGCAGACTTGCTTTTTTGTTGTGGTTTGGCAACTAACGCATCTGTCTGGACAGAATGTGCGTCTCATCTCTCATTTCCTCCCTGACCCAGAAAAAAAAATATGTTTGCGCTGTTGTGGTTCACGCTGTGCCGTTAATGGAGGATATGGAAGAAGCCGCACTTGTCTCACCTATCGCTGACTAAAATGAGGATATGACATCAGTGATGAAACATTAATGACGTGATGACGGGGGAATTGCCAGCATGTGAGTTTAAGTAAAAACATAAATCCAGTTACAGTCAGCAGTTTGAGGTTTAAGTGTTCTGAACTCGATCCAAATTTAGATCAACTGTAAAGCCGGTCTGGCTTGTATCAGGTACAAGCCCAGCTCCTCAGTAACAGACATCTATTATCCATGAGGTTCTATATAAACTGCCTGAAAGGTTGCCACTTTCCCTCGCTGCCTGCCTCTTTTACCTACATTTCTCTACCTCAAGTTACTTTGTTACGTTGCAGCAGTGGCTGTTAAGGAAGGAGGCTGAGGACATGACAGGACAGGAGAGGAGTGGTGGAGAAGCTTCAGGATGCAGCCTCGGTCTGGTTTGTCGTTGTAAATTGGACAATTTAAAGGAGCAGTGTAAAGGATTTAGAGGTATTTCGGAGCGAGGTTACAAACAACAAACAACTGTGTACACCTTCCCCTACATCTCTCTTCCTACGTGTGTGGGATTGTGAAGTATGAAGGCCACCGTGCACCTTCAGGAGCCAGTGTCTGTCTGACTGTCCTGTTTGTAGACTTACTGCTGATGAGTGTATATACACAGTATAAATAGCCTGTTGTAGATTCTCAGTTTTTGCTCATGACACGCATGAAAACACCTTATTGTGTGGCATTTGAGTGGCACCCAAATTTCGTTGTCCACAAAATAACGACAATAAAGGCTATTCTATTCTATTGTACACCCCTATTGTACAACAATCAATTAAACAAGAAAATGTCCTAAAGAGACATCTTAAATCCAGACTTGAATCAAAACATTGCAGTTCCCTGTGGTTTTTGACCGTTTTAATATCACTTTACAAATTATTGCTAACATGAATATTTCCAGTTGTATTTTATTTATTTGGTTAGGCTGTAGGTCTTTTTAGGTTTCATTTTACAAAGTGTTTATTTGCGTTGATGCAGCAAACGTCTACATGACCGATCGGCATGTGATGACATGTTCACACAGGCAGCCAAACATGGGTGCACTTGTTTGATGATTACTGCTTTGATTTTGCAAATGGAGCCGTTCACTCTGTGAACATTATACTCTACTTAGACATTGTGCTGATATTTTCAGGTCTGTTGTGCCCAAGCCTAACCATCAGGGGGCATTGTTGTTACACCATGAGTCCAAATGTAAAAGTCTTGAAGTGAAGAGTGAGCCCTGTGTTTCATAACAGCAGAGTGAAGAAAATCTTAAAAATAGTGCAGCGCTGCACTGGCATTGTCTTATTGCCTCAAATGCTCTTGGAGAATTTGGCTTTCATGCGGCACTCTTTCTCACCGACACTGAGCTGAACTGACAGTCACATCGTCAGAACAGTTGATTATGCGTAGTATTTTTTTGTTGTGTTTTTTTTTCTTTTGTGTTTCCCCACACACACACCATAAGCTCTGTGCCTGTTAAACTCTGCACATATGCACAGAGACACTGTGTGGGCAGCATCACAGTCCTGGAGGAATACCACAACCAAGCTACATGATCATAGGACACAAGGCTTCACTGGTGTTTCTCCACTTTGTCAGATGCTGAATGTTAATTTTAGATGGTTCACTTCCAGGTGGCTCCTGCACCATAGCAACACTGCTGTTGTTTTAATTCTCAATAAATATGCTGCAGTGTTATCATGGTGGAGACGGAGTCTGTATGTACAATAGAAAGATTTGGACATTTAAACCCATTGTTTTCCCACCCTTTTCTGTAGCCTCGGATGATTTATTTATTTTTTTGTCTCTCGTGGGTTTTAAAGTGACCAGGACATATTTAGACTCCTTATAAACTTGCTGCATTCTTGTATTACATTTATAATGATCCGCAAGCAGTTTCCCTTTTAGACTTCTACCAAAGTGCTTATATAAGATGGTACTTATACAATATCAGAGAATGCAATATTTAAAGAGCATTTTCACATGATTTGGATAACCAATGTATAACAATGCTGCAATGTTAGTGCCTGAAGCAAAGATGGGGCATAAAGTAGTATTTTACCTGTGCGCTTAATTGTATTGATGGGGGCTTCGTTAATGATGCAGTTTAAAAGAATAAGGAGCAGTGGAAGTTTTAAATATTAAACTTCCTGTCAGCTCTTTATCAGCTAATGCTGACAGTAACATGAGACAAGAACACATTGGCTTTTTATGTTGACCTTAATTGTCGGTTTTATTCAAACCTTTCTACTGGGTGCAGTCTTAAAAGTGGCTGTACAAAAATACTTTGCTTAAAGTGACATAAAATAACCATATACATTTATGAAAATGCGTTTTATCAAAATGCATCCTGTCATTGTGAATTAAAAATATTAAGTGAGCTGTTATGTGAAATAACATTTTTGATACGTTAGTATGAATTTGACACCCCATCATTACTCCTTCATGCCTCCTCACTGTGGTGCTCGTCACGCTAAAGAGACTAATAGAAGAAGCCGACAGCTCTACTCTTTTAGGGGCATTTTGTGTTCTTTTGTTGGACAGATGCAATGCATTATGGTCTACTAATTATAGCTGTATCATAATATGTATTTATTATTAATCAAGGAACAATATAACAAATTTAATGTCACTTATCTTGACTAAAATAGTTGCATTTCATGATATGAATGCGATAACTATATATAAAAAAATCTGCTTCAACCTCTTAAAATGTCTCTAAAACACATTAAAATTGCTTATCCTTAAAATTGGGTATGAAATTAAAAGGTTTCTTTTAAATCACAAGCAAGATCATTTTTTAGTAAACGCTTTAAAGTCTGAAAATGAAGAATCAATGACTGGAAAAAGGCAGGCTCTCTCTTTTGGTCATGCATGTGAAATAATTAATAGTCTGACTCCCTATTCAGAATTTATTTTTACACAATTAAAACTGTATATTGTCTTTTCTTGGCATGGGTCGAGTTTTGTGCGGTAAAAAAAAAAAGAAAAAAGCTAAAATACAGTGCAGTTCAGCTTGCCACTGTGTGGTTTGGGGCGGCACACCCTGATCTGATCGTGTTCCACCACAACAACAACAAGCTTTGTTTGAGGAAAAGACTGCAGGCTGCACAGAAAAACACCACTGTTTGCCCCCCCATCACACGCCAGTGATGATTGTGGAAAAACAAATTTGTGGAGAAGTGTGTCTAACTCGGACCACTACATTTAGTACCCCAAAGAAAGGGTGCTAAAAATTGGTTATTTTGTTACCATTCCCATGTTTGACAATACGGCAACAGATATTATTGCTTGATGTCAACCGGCCTGTACTGCTTGGTGAAAATGGGCGATGGAACCCATAAGGATCTGAACTCCCTTCATCCAGTGCTGTGAAGTTTTGCAAAATGTTCAGAGGTGACACCTGCAACCATCGGACAATACCAGCTGTCAATCACACATCAACAGGCACACAATAAGACTTCCATTTGAACAGATTTCTTTTTGCAACCAGGTTGGTTTCAGGAGAAAAACTGGAAGACTATGTCCATCTTTGATATACAGTCCGTGTGGGTTACCCTGTCGTTTTCACAATTAATGCTTTCGCCAGTCCTGTATGGGGGTCATTTCCTATCTTAATTCAAGTGCATATTATATTGATTTGAGAGCATTATTTATTGATTTCACATTCAGATTTTGTGATATTGTCTCTCCAAACTCTGCTCTCGCACTCAAATTTGCTCTGCTCGTGCTCAAACTGTGCACTCGCACTCGGTTGTAATTGCTGCTCGCGCAGATTTCCTGCACTCCAAGCTCGAGCTCTTCCTCTTGCGCTCAGGAAACTTGTGCTGGCGGATCTCTGCTCTCGGATTTTTTGAGAGTAGAGCAAAATCCCAGCTGACTTCAAATGAACGGCGGTTAAACTTCGGACAGGTCGCCATTCCATCACAGGGCCAATATACTGTATACAGAGACAAACAACCATTCTCTCTCACATTCACTTGGAGTGTCCATGCATCCTCATCCCCATGTCTTTGGACTGTGGGAGGAAGCTGTACTCCCACGCACACACAGGGACAACATGCAAACTCGATACAGAAAGGCCCTCGCTCCGAACCGGTGACATTTTCTTCTGTGGGGCAACAATGCTAGCCACTGCAGCGCTGTGTGAGGCTACCTAAAAGATAAAGTTAATTGATGTACAGCATCCATAAACATCGCACATCACCTCATTGTCACTTCTGCGGAGGCAGCTTGGATATTGCTCTTGGCTTTCACTGTTTTCCTTCACCATAATTTTGTCCTCAGTATCCCCGCTTGGTATTCCCTCCCACACTTCCAATTATCCTTGACGTGATAACACACTATAATGTGACACGCAAGGGCAAACGGCTACTCTGTCTCGAAATAGATCTCCCTGCCTGGACCAACTCTTCCCTCTGCATATTGGTAAAAGTGTCTTGCTGAGTTGTCATTAAGCAACAATTCTTTCTACACTTTGCATCATCATTAGCCACAGACAACACACTAGAGTTTTGAAATACCATTCACTCTTTCAGGTGCTTTGCAGGACGGCAAGAGATGGACTCCTACTGCACATCCAGTAATAACCTATCACAGACGATTTACCATTTAAAGGCAGAAAAGTGAAGTGAACCACCTCTCTTGCATGCTAAATAAATGACTGTTCTGCATATCCAAGGCAACAGTCAGTGCTGTCACAGTTATACCAAACAGGGCTAAAATATCCAACTGATTTTCAGACTAATCAGAAATATGTTTTTTTTAAAGTCAAGGTTCAAGTCAATATTTATGTGTTTTAAAATGTGATGGAGCATTAACATACGACACAAATGATCATCTCCAACACTCTAATGCGAGGATGAGAACTTGGAATACAAAGTGTTTCACACAAGTGACATTGCACAAAATACAATATAAACATGACGTTTATATTGCAGCATTTGATATTTGCCAATGGCATTGCTTCAAATTGTGAAAACAATGAATTATTCACCCATAATGAGGCACGCAACCATTTATGAGTACTAGTATAATATCATATCATATCATATCATATTCATTGTTTTGATTTGCAATGGGATAGATCAACCTGATTGCATTAATTAATCTGTGCACATAGTTTTAACATAATGACTTCATTTGTATTTAAGCTTTAACATACGTTAGCTTATTTTCAGCTTCCTTGTCCTAATAATTATTATTTTATTTGTAAGATATTTTTGGGGCCTTTGTTGCCTTTATTGGACAGGACAGTGAAGCATGAAAGAGGGAAAGCACACAGCAAAGGCCCGCAGGTGGAATTGAATCCAGGTCACTACAAATGGGCCCTGAGCCCTACAGGGCACCAGCTCTACCAACTGAGCTATCTGACACCCCAGCGTTGGCCTTTTTTATGTGCTTTTGGCTTGTGTTTAAGTGAAGTCCACCATTTTACACAGCCGTGTTTGTACAGTAGCCTGAGCAGACAAACCAGCCAGATTTGAAGAGGAAGCTCATGAATGCAAAACGTCTCTTCTCAAATGAACTAAATGGATAAAGAGTGAACGGAAGAGTGAAGAGCTATGGTTTTAGAAACTTGATGCAAAATAAGCTAACTAATTAACACTTTGTGTTAAACAGCTAATGGACAAATCGACAAGCTTGTTGATGATGACGTCCTTTCTGCGATGCATCTGGGAAAGCGAGAGGTTAAAGTTCTTATTCACCGGATCTTGTAGGATCTGTCCACAAATAAACAAATACATTGATTTGAGCTGGTGCAGATAAAGTGGGCTTTTACACAGTGCACAATGTCTTACAGTTCGCCTGTGCCACGGCTGCCCCACACGTGGTGGGAAATGTACCAGGAATTAAAATGTTTTTGTTTGAAAGAGTCATCACACAAGACATTGTTCAGTAACCAAAGAACAATGAGCACAAGCGAGGGATAATTACGTACTATTGTATCTTCTTCTTCATGGTTTTCTGCCGCTTAAAGGAATTTAATGAGGTATTTAATTCACCAACGCATTGCAGCCAGTGAACTCTGAACCTTAATGGGGGGATACTGCTGTGATCTTGCCAGCTGAGCAAAACAGACGCCTTGCTATATGCTTATGTGGGGTTTCAGCAGTGCAGCTGCAGCAAGCAAAAACGGCAGACATGGGTTACTTGCATTTAAATTCTGTGACAATATTAAATGCATGTAGTAATGTCATAGAATGGATGGTGTGTTTTCTGCAGTGGTGGGCACGCTACTTGGGAAATGGAGTGAACTCGGTTTGTAGGTGAGCAGGTCTGACTGATTGAGATGCTTGTTTGGTGCAAATTTGTGGGTCTGGTGATGAGGATTGAGTCACAAATGGTCAGGTGGGTAAAACACCTGCACATCAATTTGTAGTTGCATGCTGGTGAGCAATCTTCTTCTCTCGTCACTGTCATATGGAGGTGCTTCTGCCAGCTGCGCATGTACGTGCCTGTCATTAGGTCTTTTTGCTTCCTCGTGTCCTTGTATGGCACTGTGTTATTCCACGCTGCATCAGGAAACTCTGCTGTGTTTTGAGTCTCAGGAATGCTCAGGAAAATGGAGCTTATGTGGAAGCTACTATGCCACATGATCAATAAAAGCTAGTTTAGTTTAGTTTCATTACAACTTGTATTCAAACTACTACCTTTACGACTTCTAACATTGTTTATTTTGAAGCTGAAAAGTTGCATTAGACACATTATGACAGTTGCGTACCTGAATTCCTTCTGTAGGCTAGATTAACTGGCTGTTGCAGTTTTTAAGAAATTACAGCTTTCTGTTGTAGAACACAATAAATGGCAGTGGGATTGGGAGAATTATTATTTATTTGCTATATATTAAACAAACAACTCAGTATCTTTTTTATGACAAGACATGAGGATTTCATAATTTTGCAGTTTGAGAAACAGTGACACTTATCACCATTTTCTGACCTTTTTTGAACCAAACATCTAATAATTAACCAACATAGTAAGTGAAAGATAATTGATTATGTAAAGCATTATTTGCAGCCTGCACTAAACCAAGATGTTTTATTTTCCGTACCTGTCTCTGTGATGAATTATAGAGGGGGAGAAAGCAGCATTTTCATCACATCATTCTCTCCATTTCAGAAAATGTCATGTTCACCAGTAAATGTCACCAATCAGAAGCCAGTTTTGATCACCAGCCATACTTCAGACTGAAGCTGATGTAGCAAGTGCACAGAAGGCATTATAGTCACTCCACAGAACATTGTAACATAGGGTCATGTTGTGTTCTTCTCTTACTACTTTAGTGTCGGTCTTCATGGGTTTTCTACATCCACTATGCTATTACTCCATGTAATGCACCTGCTTATACAGTGCATTTCACCTGTGTGGCTTTTCCCATTGTGAGATGTAACGTTTGATTGTTTCCTCTTGAAGTATTTTTATATATTGAAACTCTTCATTTGTGATGGGATGTGGTTATGATAGGAATGATAGGAATCTCTTTTCAACGACTGTGGTGTTGCTGTTTGTTAATTTGATGCTTTGAGTGAAACCAAAGTTTATTCCCCACTTTTGGTTCGATCGGTGATCGGTGGCCTTGGTTTCACTTTGATGGCTGGCTCTGACCGACGGAATTAGATGTCTCTGCACTTGTTCCCTCTTTTGCTGCAGGAATTGAAGGAGCCAAAGAGGTATGGCTAAAAAAACAGATTTTGCAATGCTCTCAGTCATGGTGTGTGCATGTAATTATGTCCACATTGACTTTAGCAAGGGAAAAGTGAGAAATCAGCAGAATGTCATTTTGTGGTGGAACTGCCCTGACAATGTTGATCTGAATGTGGGTGTGTAGCCGTGAATCTTTTTCTTCTCATTGAGTAGTTGATTGTGCCGCTTGTGTTGCTGCTTCAGCTCTTCTGCTCCTTATTCATGCAGTGAAACTTCCTAAAAGGCTTCTTTCATCAGCCTGTTTCTGTCCTCCGTGTCTCTGCACCTTTTGTCACTGCTCTTAGTGGTCATAAACAATTTATGCACACAGTTTGTGTTTCTACAAAGAGCTCTATGCCATCCACATTGCTAGAGATTTCCTTGAACTCTTTGACGTTATAGAGGACGTTCTTTACTGTTTTTTGTTTTCCCATAGATGTGGACTCAAAACTGCAAATTGACAAATTGAAACGACACAATTGCATAAAGTCAGAACCGATAACTGAACCAGTGACCTTCTTGCTGTGAGGCAACAACACAAGCCACTACACACTGCTGCTTGACCCTGGAAAAGAAATGCATAATATGATGAATAATTGAAGTACTATCATATGTACTTCATTTACACCTTCAGATGAAATATCTGGTAAAGCGCCTCGTCCTACACTGTGGGTGCAACAGGGTTACATAGCAAGTGAGAGCCATCGTCCATGATGGATTTTAGCTCTGCCAACATCCCCTTCTTCTCACCTGTGTTGACCCTTTTAATTGGCATAAAACATTGAACCAGCAAACATGGAGCAGTTCATTTTCAACCATTGCAATTTGCTAATTGCGTCGTTTTTAATGGCCATATAAATGTGTTTACACTTTTACAGTCCTGATGTTTGTGCATCAGCAGCATACTCGAAACGGTGCGGCATGTAAGTGACATGTTTTTAGTATCCCAGAGACTGCTTGTGGGCCACAGTCACTCCCATACAAAGACGTACTAAAAGAGAATGAATGCAGTTTCCTGCGCGTCAACCATTTTGCTATGCAGTGGATAACACCTGCTATCAAGTGCTGAATTAATCAAGGCAACAGAGCACATTGCCTCCATTGTCTTTCCTTGAAGGCCTAACCTCTCTGTCTTCAGGTCCT
This sequence comes from Solea senegalensis, assembly GCF_019176455.1. NCBI lineage: Eukaryota > Metazoa > Chordata > Actinopteri > Pleuronectiformes > Soleidae > Solea > Solea senegalensis. Next base: position 14,329,686 of record NC_058041.1, read on the forward strand.
TCAGCAGGGACATAAAGGGTTCGGTGCCTGTAGCAGCTCATACTGCTGCCCTCTTGATCTGTATGGGGAAACGTATCCCTATGGACCAAATTAAGAAGTAATTGTGTATACATATTCACCCCAACACAGGCATTGAATAATGTTGCATTAATTATCCTGGAGATTAGTTTATTACCTCTGTTTTCAGATGGATATGTAGGTCATCATTCATTGGTGCTATTGATTAAGCATCAGTGCAATGCAGGCGGTTCAGCACACCATATTTAGGTTAAAAAAAAGTAAGACAAAGATAATAAAACAAAGTAAATATTTAGTATAAAAAAGAGATGTAAAAGCTATTCTTTAAAACATTTGCAAATAGCATCAGTTTAGAAGAGAAACGGCATGAGTGGCAGGAAGGAGTGTTTGTGTCAGAATAGGCTACCAGATGATTGAAACTGTAAGTGTTGATTTGAAGGATGAGAAATCAGATGGCCGTCTTATATAACTGTTTAATCCTGAGGTATTTCCTTGCAGTGGCAGATCTTTAGCTCCATAATAACCACATTATTCAGTACATTTATGCCGGTTTGTCTGTGTATAGTCTTCTATCTACTGGCACCAATCTTTTGAGGTCAGACTCCTTAAATCATTAATAAAAAACATAGTCATCGGGCTCTTGGCGATTTGGAACCTGGATTTGTGCTGGCTTTACTGGTACACGTGTCAGTACTGATGTCAGTTCATCGTCCCGTAGAGCTTCAAAACAGTTGTAAAACTCCAGGACATTATCAATCCATCTATTCATCCATTCATCTATGATACATCATGCAGCCAATCCAAGCAGACTCAGGGTGAGACCGTGTATAAGGACTGCACATGAAAATAAATGTAGATTTTATTTATTTATTTATTTATAAAAATGGATGTAGTCTCTCAGTGTCTAAAACTCTGTGTCCACTGACAAAATAAACTTCTCTCTTGATTCATAACATTTGTAAACATTTTCCTGAGGAGTACGTGGTCTACGTTCAGGTCTTCTTCAATACATCATGATGTCAATTTTATAAGTTATGGTCCCATTCAGAGTCAAATAGACCGCGAAGCACATCATGATTGGGGCTTGAACTCTGTGTGATTGACAGCTCGCACTATCAAACAGGTGCATGGTTGTAGGTGCAGTGGATGAGCTCTCAGTCAGGCTCCTCCTCCGCTCTTCCCAATATAGTATATTATATAGTTATATAGTATATTGGACAATAGGTGCCTGGTTGACAGACTGACGGTAGCTGTCAGTCACACAGCGTCCACTCATGTGTGTCGTGCTTTTTCTATTTTCCTCTCAATTATGTGCTACTGACGAAGACCTGAATCTAGTGACTGAGACCATTAACTTCTCGGGAGAATGTTGACTGAAGTTAGAAATCAACTGAGAGTTAGGCTCATTTTCCCATAGACAGAATCCTTTTTGCAACATGACGTACAGAGACAAATAACCATTTACATTCACTATCTATGGTACATTTAGAGTCTCCAGTAAACCAAACGCATAATGTCTTTGGACTGTGAGAGGAAGCCAGAGTTTACAGTCTAACCTGGATTTGAACTGAAAACTATCATTGCAGATAACATCGCCAGGTTTTTATTATTTTGACTATAAATATTTAAGTCTGGCACAGCTACCTAATACTAGTTAGTCCCTCTGATATTAAAGCATTCATAATGTCCATAGATGACAGTGGTGGAGGTGAAGCATAGCCCTCCCTGTAGCCCTTTGTCTCCTATCCAGACATTTTGATGCCCTGTGATAATCTCCTCTGCCGTAGTAGAGCTAAAGGGATAATCACTCTCCTTGCCATCAGTGCTATTTGCATATTATTCTGTAGTACAGCTGCATTGCACATCTCACTATCTTACAAATATGACAGATTGTGGAAGGTGTTTGGAGCGATGTGCCTTAGATTCTCATGTCTTATCACACTTGTCCACATTGTCTTCCCTTCAGGCCCGTAGTACATTATACATACAGCTGGCTTATACTGTCACCAGTTCACACAGCCCTATCTTTTATTAAACACTTGTTTGTCAGTGTCTTTGTTCAACCTGTTTGTGTTTGGACAGGGAGTTACATGTGCATAATTTAAGACGCCTCTCAAAATATATAGCAACCAATCATTTTTCACTCCTACTTTTACTTGGAAATAATATAAATTGAAATTCATGCTCTCTCTGATTGGAAGATCGTAAGGACACGTGGAAAACAGTCTACAAACCAAAGACGTGTCTTCAGCTTTCTTGTCCATTGAACAAATAAACAATTTAATCTTTAATTAAATACACTGAAATATGTGATCTGAAGGTGTTTAAGCTGCAGAGATTGCAAATTACTGCTACTCTGCCAAAGTAGACCAGATTAGCTAGTGTTTTATTTAGCACCTGCCTGATTTATCTGATTTAACAAAGTTTAGTTAGTTTTTATGCACTTCCAACTTCTTAGTAATTAAGAAGTTAGAAGGGCATAAATGAGCTCAGAGTGACTGCATTTAGTTTTAACTGCTTTTTCATACTTTTCACAAAATTAAAGAAATAATTCTCTTTAGCCTACCTATTTGCACCTTTTTTTTTTGTCATCGTGAGCACGGTCAAATATGTGATCTCGGCTCCGTTTTAGAGATCATCCAGAATGTCAGAGATATAATCGCCGGGATTCATTTGGTGTCTGCTGATTTTAATCAAGATACCCAGACTGTGACAAGGTGTCAGTCACAAACCGTCTCGCCACAGTCACAAGATGCTGTTGACTTTCACAAATAATACAATACTCATCAATCAAGTAAATACCATACAATAGCTGAGGCCGTTTCTGTTTGAGGTGATGCAATGCATTTTGTGATCCGTGATTACACTGAGAAAATGCTCAGGGCGACTTGACAGATTCATCGTTCAGCATTCAAGTAGCATTGCTTTGACTATAATCGCACCTCTTAAAGGCTCCCCCTGTATCCTCATAAGTGGAAAATACCTTTATAATACAACAATTGATGCTTTATATATATGCGCACACACACAGAGACTGGATGCATTTGTGCACAATTAGAAAACAGCTGAGCCCCACGGTGTTTGCCGTACACCGTCATAGGGTTGGTGAAGGAATTTTAGCTACACAGCAGAAACATGTCCTTTGATTTCAGTTTTATGTGACGGTTTGATTGTTATCGGTCTGTATAGGCACATATCCTTTTTTAGTGTTTTTTTTGTACAATTGAGTATTCGCTGGTGTTAATAAATATCATTTTGGCTGCTATTTTCGCTCGTAATTAAGAACATGAAATAATAAAAATCAAGCACACTTAATCAAGAACGTCTTTAAATCTGCTGCTGGTCTTGATCTTATAATAATTATCTTCTGAGTGGAGCACTCTATAAGGGCTGTATAAGTATCTAAGCTTCCCCATGCTTGCACATATGAATAGTTAGTGATGCACGAGAACACCAAAGGAGGTGATTAACAAGTGAAATATTAACATTACTTCCAGACTAAGGGTCAAGTCACCATTGTAAAAGTGCTTCAGTTTATTACTGCTCTAAACATGCAGAAATATTAAAATTAAAACCACAGTTCTGAAGACATGCATTTGTCCATGGCCCTAAATGTGCTTGACTCACTGGCTTGGATGTAATTGGCTTTTCCCCTGTGTTTTAAAAAAAAAAAAGCTGTTGGCCATTTTCTTTTTGCTGATGTTTTGTTTTGTTTTTTTTGCCAGTCGGCAGCAATAGCAGGATGTAAGAGGCAAAAGAATAAGACGAGCGGATCGGGAACAGTCAAGACTGTAGGTGATAGTTATTGCTTATCTTGCATATACTGCCTATATGCATTTGCCTATGCTGGATTTTACTCAATCTTGGCCTCGGGCGGCACAGCATCTCATGAAGGATGACTCATCAAGATGATTGACAAGTGTTGTGTGAGAAACTTCACCTGCTGAGAAAGTATGTGAGACCAGACGGCTGGAAAATACTGTATCCTGCAACTTCTGGATAATTTCGTCTTCAATGAATCTCCGCTGTATAGATTAGATTAGATTAGATGAATAATTCATGTTATTGGTTCAAAGTCAGTGATAGTATCTCAAACTTCTGCTGCAAGAAACAGTTTTTAAGCATTGCATTAATGCAACATGGACTTCCTGCCTCTACACATTTCCGTGTCTCCTGACAAGGTTTCCTCCAGGCTGGAATAATGGCCTGGGTGTGCTTTCGCTCGTTCATCCTCCACTTATCTTTGGCAAAACGAAGAATATATTTCCTGCATGAAAACAAAAAGTTGCACATTTGGAACTAAGCTGTGAGCTAAGAAAAAAAAAAAAAAAAAAAAGTTGCAGAAACCACCCCCACCAGCCAGAATTATAAATAGTGAATTACCTTTTCCACACTATTATATATTCTTTGAGTTTAAAAGAAAAGACAATCTGCATGCCCCCCCCACAATAACCTCCATATTACCATTATTGAAAGCTAATTGCAATGCCTGTTCTCTTGCTCCTTTACAGACACACAGAACTGCTGCACAAAGTAAAAATCACCTTTCAATCAACTAATCAATCCCTTAGACGAGACATGAACTAACACTTTTCATACAGAGTGGTGTAACTCAGTGTTTCACGTTAAAGGAAAGGCCCACTCACTCGTCATCCATCACCCGCCCTTGTACCAACACATACAGCAAATAATACAGAGGAAATGAAACTGAGGAAACACCATAAATCCCTAGCAATGAAGAAACACAGGAGATGGATGAAAACAACTAATGACTGAACAGAAATAAGACAAGAAAAAATGATTATGCACTAAATACCATACAACGTGTCGTGAAATGTAAACACAACTCAAATGATTCATTTAATGGACAGACCATAATGTGTGAGTAGATCAAATGATAACAATGGTATGCAGGTGTAGGCAGGTGGTTAAAAATGAAATGTCTCGAGTATTAAAACAAATCAAAATAGTCTTAATTGTCTTGCCTATGTGACAATATATTAGATGTAACAGGAATTCTTAAGCTGTTTTGCAAGATTTATTTTTAAATTCCGAGTCCTCTTTTAATTAACATGACTGGCAGCGCAATTGTCACCCGCACCACATTCTGTTTTTTCTCAGAGGGATTCATAACCCCTGATTAATTCAACAAGAACAATCTCTCTTGTTTTGGCGTGACAGAAAGCACCGGTGACATCGTTTCAAGTCGCCCAGACAGACTAATGGAATAGAGCAAAATGACATTTTGGAAAGGAAGTCAGGTGAAGCTCTTTGTAATGCACCGGAGGAGCACTACATGGACGGTATGCTTATCTCAGTAAATGCACTATAGTAACATGCTCAGCTTAGGGGGGGAAGTCTTTTATCTGTGATAAAAGATTACTGTGGTACAGTGTAATACACACATATATCAAAAGGGAGATAAGTGAGATGGGATCTTGCCAGTTCAGCAGATGACACTTGCTGCTTGTTTTCGACTGCACTACACACAAGACAGTGTTTTCAAAAGGTGGCATGTGGGCTCGTGTTTGCATGCACTCTTACATAATACATTCATACACGGAGCCGCGACCAAAAAATGTGGGACTAAAAAAAAAAGCTGGCTCTCATACACAGAGAATATTAAGCTGCTTCAAAGCCATGGCATTATATTTAAATTATGCTAATTAAATGAAACAAAGGCTAATGCCAAGCAAAACCCAGTGTTTTCCCACACCTGCTCAGTTTGGATAGAATTTAATTTAGATGTGATTTGGCTTCACAGACTTGTCTGTCATTGTGCGTCTTTTTTCTTCTGCTTTCTGAAGAAAAAGCTGTTTTATAACATTTATTTCCATTTTTAGCATTTGCAATAGCAAGGCAGACTCAGACAAGACGAGGAACGCTGCTTGTGGGCGTTGTGCAACCCAGTCGCCGGGACTATGTGCATATTAGTGTGATTTTAGAGTGTTTTAACCCCTTGTAGCAGTTTTGAGGATGGATGTAGTTATGTTTAGGAAAAGATCAGTTTGGTTCGGAAACTGTGGTCTCCTGTTGGGCAAACTTGTTTGTTGCTTGATGCCAAAACAGTATGTTCAAACCTTTTATTTTATTCATATTTATTTTAATAAAGTGATGGTTTGCAGATAGGTGCAATGCTAATGTTTTTCTTTGGGAACAGGCTGAGTTTGGATCAATGTCAGTGTTTAGTGACCCAAGGCAGGAAGACCTGAGGAAAGTAGACATTTCTGTCACTACAGCATTGGGCTTTTGAATCACAAATGATAGGGGAATCAAAGAAGATTTTCAGTGCATAATCAATCATTGCAGCTCAGACGGAGTTTACTGAAGTGGATGACATCAGCACGGTTATTGTAGACATGAAAACGTCGGCATCTCACAATAGCTTTGACTTGTGTTTCCTAGAAAGATGTGGTGAAACCAGTGGAAAGAAAATGCAAGCCATTCTGTCTGGCAGCACACTGAACATGAGACATGTCCTCAGATCAAAGTCGCAGCAGAGAAACACGATGAGTTGCATCAGACAGCGAGAGTTCAGCCGGGGTAAGAGCCCTATTCATTTCTCCTGTAGACAAAGTCTGAGTGTCCTCTTGAGCACTTCTCCCATATCCGCTCCCGATTCAAACCTACGAAAGTCTGATTCGCTGCAGCACGCAATCTAATTTCTGTCTGTGTGAGAATGGCTGTGCAGTATTTGCACATGCTTCACCAATCATTGTCTCTCCATCCATCCTGGCAAAATCTTTCCCCAGGGACACACTGCTGGACTCCAAGCAGCAGAGTCTCCCTGCATTCTTTGCTGAACCTTGAGCATTATATTATTACAGGAGGCTTAAAAGTTGAGGCACAGCTAAAGGGGAAGAAAATGTACTCATGCATTACTTCCTCAACTGTGGCCTTTACCTCTGTCGCAGCAGTGCAGTAATCACTGTAATTTTGGTTAAAACATATTGAAAACGAAGTAGAAAAATATTGTTTTTTAGACATTAGTAAGTTTTCCTTTACCTAAGTTTAATCCGAAGACATGATGAATTTCACAATATAGTAACTTTTGGTGATTGTTCTTGATGTTATTGTTTGTTTTCATAAAAAGAAAGTGGCGGAATAAGAAGCATTAAACTTCTGAATGGCCACGTTTTTCACTTGTGAAACTTTTAGTGGGCTCATCGTTGTGTTTTCAATCATACTCTGTGCTACCTAAATAACACACCTGCTGTTCACTTCCTGTGTGCAGCACGGGAATATCGCTGGGCGACACACGATCTAAACTAGGGCTGTCACAATAAATTGAATATTAATAGAAGCAACGTCACAACCTCGACCTTCGAAAGCAAAGGTGGAAACGAGGATTTGACCATGCCCCCAGTGTGACGTCCTGTGGGCGTGCCGGAGGCAATTGTAGCATCACTACACGTTAACTCCTCCCGCTAATCCAAAGCTGCTGCCAACTAATAGTAACCATGTCAACTGATTGACCAAACTCGAATCCCCTCCCACTTCTCTGAAATCAGTGGGGGAATATTTCTGCATTCCCCATGAGTTTTGTCAACGTTTGGGTTCTCGACAAGACAAGTGTGTAAGCTGTGTTACATGCGTGTAGCAAAGCACATGGCATCTCCACATGCATCGTAAGTACGTAGACGTAACTACGAAAAAGCCTCCATTAACACAGGCAACTCTTCTGTCCTCATTTGGAGTGATAACTGGCGCTATAGGTGTGTTTGTAGCATCAGACATGTGACCTTATTCAGTGGTGGAAAACCCTGGATTTAAGCATTTAATTAGCATTCTGGAACCACGCTAGGAAATGCCAAGTAGGTCGCATGTTACTACAGTACTGTATAATAATATTAAGGACAAAAGTTATTGGAGGTGTGAGCAGTGCAGATATACAATAGTGGCCTTAACAACAGATTGTTGGACCTTCAGAGCAACACAGCTACATGAATCTCTATGACAGTTAGTTTCCAGTTGAGTGGTTATTGTTACCATTAGTGTGGTACATTGGAAACAAATGATGGACATTATATCACTCATGACACCATGTAGAATTAAAACATTAAATGAGTTATCATGACATAAACCAAACTAGACAAGTCTAAAAACGGCAGACCCATCTGCACTAAAAGATAGAAAAATGTTATTGAATAGATCGGGAATTTAATCAAATCATGATTAAAAATTGAAAATCAAATAGAACCATGGATTTGGAGAACCCCTCATTTAAACTCTGCTGTACTGAGAAACACAGCGGAAGTCATGTGGAGCTGATAGGCTCAATTATCATAATGTGTTTATGTGTAAGTGTTTGCCGTAGAACAATCACAATTCACTTAATTGTGGCTCACGCCATGTATACAGTATAATCTTATATGGGAAAAAAAAGATCATGTTCTGTTTGATCTTGCCCATTTTTTACTTTTGCATATGACCACATAATGATATGTGATCTTGCATCACACTTGATGTGAATCCATTATTACAGCGAGTCGAGGTTTATTAATAATTGATGCATGTTGTTTCATACCATTGTTGGAGATTCCATGGACCGTATGCCATCACACAGAGGTCAGAGGAAGATGGAAGAGCAGAAACACAGAAAAGCAGTTTAGATTCTCTTGTGGTTTTCCTCTCACAATATAGCACAACCCTCACAGTAAGAATGCTCTGTGTCCACAATACCATGTATCCTAATTCAATTTGCGATGTAAACATGATGAAGCCAGAACTAAAACCCTGTGCATAAAGGACATTAACTACGCTGAATCATTACAAGTAATTGACTGCCTTAGGACACACTGTGTTGAATGTCTTTTCTTATACAGTAACCCAGAGTCTTGTTTTGTTATTATACTCATTTCATTGGTGAGTTATTGAGTTCAACACTTACCTCAGAAATGAGAACTTAGCTTTTTTAACTATGAAAACAACCAACAGTTTTCTCAGCACAACCTAAAATAGGTCATTACTGGGTTTATGTTGTTGGTATTGTTTTACTTACCCACAATAGATTGACACTTCATCTTTTTGTCATATTATGTAGATCAAATTTGAGCCCAAACTAATCTCTGCCTCCAACTGTGGTGCTTTCTGGTGTGCTCGCTTAACAAAACACATTTCCTGTGCATCATATTAAACCGAAATTTGAAAAACTCCCACTGTGATTGAGACCCAAAATGAAGCATATTAAAATGAAAACTTTTTCAGTTTATGGAAGTGTTGCCCTTTTTCAAAGGCCGACACTGAGACACATCTCATCCCTCTGCACCCTCTGCAGCTCCAGCCTGTTTGTCAAGATGTTCAGAGTTTTTGACAAGTGCCTCAATCCTGCAGCAATGCCTCACGCACATCAAACACTATTCTCCACAATGAGCAGACTGCATAAGATTTAAATAATGTGTATCCCGCGATCTGATACATGCATTCTAGTCACATCTTGGATAAGATGAGCCCACTTCATGATCTGAAGTTAAAATGTTGGACAGCTGGGTCATTATGAAGCATTTCACACACGCACACGCGTACAAATCACAATTTCCATTCTCTCATTTTGTAATTCATCACCATTAGTAAAGGTAGTGTGTAACTTTTCAACACAAACACGAATCTCAAATGAGTTCACACAATGTTGTGTGAAAACCTTTCAGCTTCATATGACTCTCTAGATTTCTCCGTATGGCTGTGTTGACGGAGTCTGAATATTCTGGACATTTTGTAGCTGCTGTGAACTCACTGACCTTAGCGAGCGCCAGCTGTGCTCGTATAACCCAAGGACATGATTTCTGAAAATGAGTTCATAAATTATACTTGTCATTTTGACATGTTAGATTGCTATCTTAGGTCTTGTGTACATGCTATGTACAACAAATATGTACAACATCATTATCTTGTGCCGATGGTAGCTCAGTGGTAGAGTGAGTTGTTTATCATCTTGAAGGTTGATGTGACCTTGGGCAAGACACTTAACCCCACGTTGTTCCTGATGGCTGCGCTGGCAGCATGTGAATGGTTATGACAGATCAGTGATGGGAAATGCGATGTATATAGATGCTATATTGAAAAACTGTAGTGTGAAGCAGCTTTGAGTGGTCATCAAGACTAGAAAAGTGCTGTATAAAAACAAACCATTTACCATTTACCTTGAGTACTATAGCCCTGAGTCTCATTCAAATACAGAAAAGTGCACTGACCTTCTGTGTGCTTCTCCCATGAGATTCAAACTCACGTAGTAAGTTAAAGTTGTCACTGCATCATCCTGGTTCTTAGCCCATCTTTAATCCGGGACATTTATGAGAAGGAACACTCTCTTTCTCATAGTTTGTGAAAGGATATGTCAGCTAGAATGTCATGTGTAGGCAAATTCTATAGGCTAATAATTAACTTTAAGGCCAAGCTAAGGCCGCCTTGGCTCCAGGCCCAGCGCACATGCCCACTTTGCCCGTGCAGTAATCTGTCATGTCTGCTTATCTGTGGAGGGTCATGCAGGGAGTTTGGACAAATTGACTAAAATGTGTCATTTGGAATTTGCAAAACAATTTCGTTATGTGTTGTGGAATGATTTTACATAAAAGTGTAATATACAGATATATAAATTAGAGGCGAAAGAACAGTTATTTCAGATTTATTCTGTTGGCTACATTCAAGTTTGGGCCTTGTGACATTTAACAAGCTGTATAACTTTGATTTCCACAACAATTCAGACCAAAAGGCCCCCAGCTGATTCAAGCAAACAAGTACACACACACACACACACACACACACAGATAACAACGAACCTTGGCATGAGCGAGCACAGGAAGATGCTCACAGGAAGAGACAAACTGAGACCAACATGTGCAGAGAAACAGACTGTTAACAACCAGTGTGGACAGACACTGACTGAGACTGATCCACACAAACACTTCAGGACAACCAGAGGAAGCGTGCAAAAAAAAAAAAAGTAGTTTTGCTTTTATGCCTTTTCACTTGTACTCCCACATACAGTAGTCTTCTCATTAATTCTGTGCACTTTAGCCATCAGCTCCTCCTGCCACAGTGCTCACCTGAAAGCTATGCTGTCAGTCGTTGCTGCCGATGCAGAGTTGCTTTTGTAAGAAGTTAGAAGCCCAGCGTCCACATTACTCTGGAGGGAAAGTTCCTGCCATCGCTCCGTACAGCCCACTGAGCAGAGATTTGCTGCTTCCTAGTGGGAAGCGACGGACGGGGTCAGACAAGGTTGCACAGTCTTCTATTCCATGTGAGTTGTCTAGCTGGGTTTTTTTCTTTTCTTTTCTTTTTTTATAAAAGACTGGAAATTAACAACTTTGGAGAAGGTATCAATGCGATGTGTTACTGCATCTTACTAAAAGGCTCAGAAATATAATTTATGCTTGCAATTTACAGCTCATAAATTAACAGGTTTTACATGTACATAAACCTTTTGTGAATTTGTATGATGGAAAAATGGACTTGCATGATGCTGCTTAATTTTTGGACTTCAAGCTAACTAACTAAGTAATTCCAGTTACCTATAGCTACACTAGAGCTGCAACTAATCGATTAATCCGTCCATTATGTTCAAGATTAATTGATTAATCGTTTCGTCCATAAAATCTCAGAAAAATGTTGATCGATGTTCGGCAGACCTGGAAATGATGATGTTCTCAAATAACTTGTTTTGTCCACAAACCAAAATGATTCACTTTTATTGATTTAATGATTTTATCCAGAGCAAAGAAATTAAGAAAATGTTCACATTTAAGAAGCTTAAACAATCGTGAAATCTCGTTTTAATCACGAAAAAAGCTTTGAACTGATTATCAAAATGGTTGTTGATTAATTTATTAAGTACAATATCACCTACTATAATAGGTCCGGCCTAAATGTCTTCATCACAATATGTCAGGGAAAATGACCTGTATGTAAATGTGTAGTAGAATTTTAGGCAGAAAGTAATGATGTCTTTCCTTTGTGTGTTATTACACCTCTGATTTGATGACCCAGTCTGGCAGGACCATTGAGGTGAGAGACTCTGTGTTTTGGATGTCCTGTACTCGACTTCCTAAATCATAACTTAGAGTTGCAAGTGGTGCAGTAGTGGCAGAAAGTAGTTCATCATGGTGACCTACTGGTTTTACTTGTAAAGAAAGTCCTTCTCCTCCTGAACGCTCATGTTCCTTCATGCATACATACAGTAATGTTACATGTCTGTGTTTTTTTGTTGACCGGTTTAGAAAAGGTATTGTAGCTCAGTGGAAATTATCTGTCATGACCATTTCCATTGGTCTGACATGCACGCTCTACTGCAACAGCTAGTGGTATTCAAAAGCCAAAGTACGTTACAGATAAAACTGCAAATTATAACATGTGAAGTAGTGACCTGGTGCGTGTATATGCAATGAGGCTCTATGTTTTACAATAAGCAGCACTGTGTTGAAACTGAAAATGGACTTAAATGTCTGGAGTGCAACACAGCTGTGCCAACAGAAATGGGTGAAGAAATTTCTGATCCAACACCAATTGTCTCCACAAAAAACAGTTAATAGCATTTCTCAGTGGGAGCTCGTTGCGACACAGTACACACTCCTCAATAAAAAGGCGGTAATTCAGATTGGTGGTAATAAATTTCACAAAACCCCCGGATAAAACTGATCTCTCATCATGTGATATCTGTTCTGTCTGTGCACAGCAGGTGGGCCTACTCCTGTCAGAGATGCTACTGTGGCTCCGTGCTCTCAGTGCTACAGAGCTAATATAATGAAATGTAGTCCAAAGGTGCTCAAATGTTCTCACTTTGAGAGATAAGTCCTGCCGTCTGGAAATTGATACACGCCTTTATCACGCTGTCGCTCCGTTTAAGCTGCTGTGGTGATTCCTGCTCAAGATCAGTACAGTATCTCATCGAGCTGCAGCAACTCAAACATACTCCAGATACAAAGAGAGTGTCCCACACTCTGTTATAAAGCTGCTTATCACGGATAGTTAAGTGACAGTTAAGTGATGACATTTGGGAAAGGAAAGTCTCTCATTAAAATATTACATTTTATTTTTTATCTTGACAAACATAACCATGGCTAACTGATAAACTAGGAACCAGCTAAGTAACCCGATTATAGTTTACAGTAGTCAGAGGCCAGGTCGAAAATCACAAGTGGGTTGCAGGATATTTTCTTTTTTGTTTGTGTCAAAAATAACTTTAAATAATTGTTAACACATGCATAAAATAAAGTTGTGATCGATTAATCAAACATACGATTGTTAGAAATAACTGGTTGTACTGTATTTAAAACATATCACGATGGGTTACAGTACCAGTGTGACGTAGGGCTTAAACAATTACTCGATTAATCGATTACTAAATTAATCGTCAACTATGTTGACAATCGAGTAATCGGTTTGAGCGTTTTTAAGGAATTAAAACACGTCTTCTTAAATGTGTATATTTTCTTGTTTCTTTGCTCCATATAACAAATAAATCATTGAAACAGAATAGTTTTTTGTTTTTCGGACAAAAACAAGACATTTGAGAATATCATCATTTCTGGGATTTTCTGACATTTTATGGACTAAACGATTACTCTATTCATTGAGAAAATCCTCAACCGATTAATCGATTATGAAAGTTAAAGTCACTGATCCCACACAGGACTTGAAACTTCAGTTTCATTTGACCCTTGCTTAAGCTAGCTTATGTTCAAGGTTTTTTACAGATTTGTTTCTTAAAATGATAAGTGAACGTGATTTCCAGGGAGAGCCATATGAAGTTACTGCGAGCGTCTGCTGGCAAAACAAGCACAATGCCACTGTTGCTGCTTCTGGGTCTTGGCCCTCATGTCCCATAATTCTTTGAGTTGGATTCATTGGTGTGTTAAATGTTTAACTTCCTCTTGGGAACTGTAATTTCAACCTCTGAACTGAGTTCCACCACATGAGTAAGAACTCTTCAGAGTTTTTACATATCTGTTGTGATAAATGTACTGATAAGACGGGCATTGTCGCCACTTGAAGTTGTTCATTTGTGGCATCAAACTTGGGGACTGTTTTCAGAAAATCTTTCATCGGTATGATTATGAAATTGAATCCCGTCTCCCAAAAATTACATTACCATGCAAATAAACTGCATCCTTAATTACATTAGGGAAGTTTTTTCTTCCTCTCTCCCACATTTGTGATGAAGTTCACAAGTATTTGAGGCAAAAATACTCACCAGGAGGTGAAGCGGTTCATGCTGTTGTGTTGAAATGTGAGACACAAACTGACAGAAGAAGTTTTCTGTATTTTAATGAGGACAAAAACTTCTTCTCAGCAATATAACCAGGTGCTTTTTGCCCCTAACTACCAAGACGAAACCAAACTACGTTCATTATAACCAGGAATGATTATCATCACCATCATTTCCTTCCTTTTCTGTCCTCTTTTTGTTAAGAAAAATCTATTACAAGAAACATTATTGATGATCTATTTTAGTTGCTTGGCAACATAATCTATAGAAGACAAAAGCAGAGTTGTGTTTAAAAAAAAAAAAATCCAAATTAACAAGCTCCTGTCGGGAGAAAGTTAATCTTTTTCATTGCTTGTATGGCGATTGTAAAACATGTGAAGCACAACCACTTCAGGCTAACATTACAAAATAAAGCAATGTTTGATAATTAGTATTTACGTTGTCTTTAGTTTCCACTGCAGCATCTTAGCTTGTGAGGTCACTTTGTCATCAGCATTCCCTGCTGCTCTTGGCCTCTGACAACCTCCGTCCAGTAAATTACAGCCTCTGATGTTTCAAAGAGCAGCGTGACAAGCCCCCTTCCTCTGACTCCGACCAGCTGCCAGTATTTCTAGTTTCGGATTGACACTCTAAATGAAATAACCGTCAAATAAGTGGAGACGAGGCCATGTTTTATCTGTGGCGAGAGGCATCTGTACCCGCTGAGTGTTAGACAAAAAGGAGCCACAGGGGGTCTTCTTGGGTGTTGATGGGGTGTTTGTGGTGTTTTGTGGGGCTAGTAAGAAATGTCAGGACTATGATTGTCTCTGGTGTTTTATGGCAGAGATGCAGCCTTCCTGTCTTTGAACGTACGTCAGCACATGAGATGCCTCTGGTTATGTGTTTCCGCCGTGTTCAATTCACAGCGGCAGAGAGAGGAGGACGAGTACAGTGTGCATGTTTCACTACAGGGAGAACTTTGGCTGACAGATTTTACAGATGCTTCGGCTCTATAGCTGTAAAGCTTGGTGGATAACTTTGCAATTCTGTTCATTTGTTCCATTTTCACATCCAATGGCAGGACATCAAACATTTTTTTACTATCATCCTATTCATCGATCGTCATATCTGACGATACGTGATCATGAACATGTTGTAGCTTATACTTTCTATGTCGAATATGTACACACATATTAGTTCATTATATTTTCCACTAATCATCATTCAATGGGAAATGTACCAGCAGGATATTTACACCGCACACTGTCGTGAGCAAATTCAATCTGCAGCCAGCTGATTGAGCAATTTGCTCTGCAAATGAACACAATAGGCCATCAACATACAGGAATACTAATGTATGTCACGTACACAGCAATAACAATGATTTTCAAGAAAAAAGAAGATGCTTTTTCTTTTGTACTTTTCTGCTGAAAGATTTTAAGACTTCTAATGTCATAGCAGTCTGAGACGGAGCTTAAAAAGCTACTGCAGTAGTGGGCTCCCTCAAATTAGCACAGACCAACGTACTTCATATGCATCAATGACCCGAGGCAATCTCTCACTGTCTGAAACTCTTTGCCTATATTGCAACACATTTTATTGCATTTTCTCTCTTTTAGACTCCTTTTTCTAGGAGTCTTTGCAGCAAGAGAAGTTGTTGGTGCTGGAGTAGCAATCGTTCCACCAAAGGAACCTGTATGCAGAGTAGGTGTTGCAGAACAGCCGACAGGATCGCCCAGTTTGGATTATTGTGATGTGATTGGTCACAGCCGCAACGCTACACCTTTAATTGTTAGGCTTGAATGAAATGGAATGCAGAGGAGGTGCAGTGCATGTGTTCTTCTCTCTTAGATCACTTTATTTACATTATGCTGAAAGGTTAATAAGCAATTATGCTACAAAAATGCCACAAAGTCCTGCCCAGTTTATCTTAATCCTGATATAAAATGGTTTATAGTTTTATTTCCATGGCTTATTATACCGTAGCTTATTATCGTACCAAAAAACAACTGCCTTTTTTGATTGGGTAAGTGTGACAATGGATCACAGATGTCAAAGTCAACCTAAAAGACACTGGCACATGCTCTCATCACTCTCATTCAGAGGATGAACCAGCGCAGGAAGCTTGAGGCTGACAGTAGATGGAAAGATGAGGAGAGCCAGGTTCAGAAAGACAGGCGAAATTTGGATCATGGCTCAGAACCTCATCACTAACAATTTTTCACTGTCAATTAATCTGTTGGTTATTGTATTAATTAACTCTAGTTTAATCCAGAGAATGCAAAAAATTGTGGAAAAATGTTGACCAAACCTCCAAGATTGAGGTTGGGTAGCCTTCACATTGTAGTCAATACTGTTACCTTAAATTAAGTGCGGGGTCCTAAGAGTACATTTATGTGTTGGTACCTGGGCTGTAGTAGCTCACATTTTTGAGGGCATACTTTTCTTATATAGTATTCATCCATCCACCCACCCGACAAACATCCACACTAATATTCACATCTGTGGTCAATTTAAAGTCTTCGGTTAACCTGAGAACATGCAAACTCCACACAGTAAGTACTCCAGGGAGAAGCACCGCTCCATAACACACTCCAAACCGAAATTAAAATGTTCCCTTAATGACTCAAACTGCAAATAAAGCTCACATCAAATTGTTTCATATGAGCACAATAACACTTTTCATATATAGTTCAATGTCTCTCAGTGGAACATTTTGCTCTGAAAATGTCTGAATAAGTGAAAACTGCAGCCGTGGAATATTGTTTACTGTGTGGGGATATGTTCCACGTAGTACACGAGAAATGTGACCAGGAGCTTGAAAAGAAAAACCTTTAGTTTGTGCAAAAACTAATGAAAACAAAGGACTCCTTGCATCCTTCTTGCAAATGGTAAAACGACATTTACATTAAACAAAGATAATATGCAGCATTTTTAAATAGGAGCATGAATCTTATTTATTTATCTTATTTTTTTATTTATTTCAGGATCATTCACCTCAGCTTCAGAGACGAGCTGTGCAGCTGTACCGCAATTAAATGCACCTAAGTATACAAATACGCGCGCTATGGTGGTTTGTTGGAGTGCAAACCCTGTACACGTGTGCAATAACGGAGAGCGTTTTTTAGGAAAGTCAGACACAAGACACAAATGGCTTTTTACTCACACTGCAGTGTCCACTGGGAGGGTGAAGGGTTTCAGTATGAATACTGAATGAATCGAAAGAAACAAAACATCCAGGACTCAAACTGTGGGAGTTAAAATAGGTTACTGGGCACACACACGTAACCTCTGCAGAGATGAATAATGTAAAATAGGTTGGTTAGTTGTCAAAGGAAAAGTCATCTTGGATTTTGGGTTACTGTTATCTGCCTGGTGAAACTTTGCTCCCATTTATGGTTCAAGGCAAGTTACCAAATTATGAGCTGCACGGCCTCTTGTGTTGGCCCTGATTTCAGATGGACAAGAAATGAGATGGAATCATTTTTACATGAGGCCTGACCTACATGATGGGAAAGAATAACTAAACCAGGCTGTGCTTTGATGCAGAGAGAGTCTGGCTTGGATCCATATATATTGTATTATTAACTGTTTTGAGCATCTGTTGAAGTGACCAGTGACTTTGAGTGCTGGATAATGCTGTTGGCAGACGTGTGTGTGCATAAATATGGGACAATCAGAGCAGCTACTGGGATCACCGTATGTAGCAATTTTATTTAATGTCTGCAAACCTGAAATGTGTGATCTTACCTTTCTGAACAATATACCATTACTTATTGACATTCATATTGTCTAGGGATGGCACCATATCACTTTTCTATATGTATCACAACCTTGGGTATCTATTGATATTAGTCTGATATTATTATTTTAGACCTTTTAAACTATGACGCAAATTCAAAGACAATTATTCTCCTCTTTCTCTATTGCTGATTATTATTTACAATTTTCATCGAGAAGGATGTCAGACGTAGGATTTTACGATTGTATTGGATTTAACATTTTTCTCCTTTTGATCAGTATCATTCTTATTATCGACACAATAGTTTCGACCTGTCGTGGTGCTTTTAGTATCAGGACATGATAATGATAGTATTGCAACAACCTCTCCAAAACACTTTACAACATCAGAATCAGAATCAGAATCAGAAGAGCTTTATTGCCAAGTACGATTTGCACATACAAGGAATTTGTTCTGGTGTCATTGGCGCATAACAAGCATACAAAATTTTCTAAAGTAAACAGTAAACGTATATATACACAGTATATAAATGTTTTTAAAGATGAAAAAGAGCACTGCAGAAAGAGCAGTAAAGAGCAGTATGACTGGGCAGAAGTGAGTAACAGTGCAAAGTGCAAAGTTCACAGTAATGAACACAGTAATGACGTTAATATAACGCATAAAAAGGATGTAATGATAATGTGACATGTAGAGGCAGAGGAGGAGTGTGAGGAGTCAGAGTGTCGGGGGGGGTCTCCGGGCCTTGTTGATAAGGCTAGTAGCAGACGGGAAAAAACTGTTCTTGTGGCGTGAGGTTCTGGTCCTGATGGACCGCAGCCTCCTGCCAGAGGGGAGTGACTCAAAGAGTTTCTGTCCGGGGTGGGAGGGATCAGCCATAATCTTTCCTGCACGCCTCAGAGTTCTGGAGGCGAACAGGTCCTGGAGAGATGGAAGACTGCAGCCAATCACCTTCTCTGCAGACCGAATGACACGCTGCAGTCTGCCCTCGTCCTTGGCCGTGGCAGCAGCGTACCAGATGGTGATGGAGGAGGTGAGGATGGACTCAATGATGGAGGAGTAGAAGTGCACCATCATTGTCTTTGGCAGGTTGAATTTCTTCAGCTGCCGCAGGAAGTACATCCTCTGCTGGGCTTTTTGATGAGAGAGCTGATGTTCAGCTCCCACTTGAGGTCCTGGGTGATGATAGTTCCCAGGAAGCGAAAGGAATCCACAGTGTCAATTGTGGAGTCACAGAGGTTGATGGGTGCAGGTGAGGCTGAGTTCTTCCTGAAGTCCACGACCATCTCCACTGTCTTTAGAGCGTTGAGCTCTAGGTTGTTTCGGTTGCACCAAGTGACCAGCTGGTCAACCTCCCACCTGTAGGCGGACTCGTCACCATCAGAGATGAGTCCGATGAGGGTGGTGTCGTCCGCGAACTTCAGGAGCTTGACAGACTGGTGACTGGAGGTGCAACTGTTTGTGTACAGGGAGAAGAGCAGAGGAGAAAGAACGCAGCCCTGGGGGGATCCGGTGCTGATGACCTGTGAGTCGGAGACATGTTTTCCCAGCTTCACATGCTGCTTCCTGTCAGACAGGAAGTCAGTGATCCACCTGCAGATGGAGTCAGGCACGCTCAGCTGGGAGAGCTGGGAGAACATGAAAACACGCTAGATTGTCCAAGTAACACCTCTTGCAAAACTATGGCTCAGTATTAGTTTGAAAAGTCCAAGGCTGTACTTTAGTAGTTTAGTAGTATATTCAGGTAAATATTTAGACACAAGGCACAGGGTGAGATGGAGGCAGATGATCCACTGTGGCCACCCCTAAATGGAGAAGCTGAACATTTTGACATTTTAAAATGACATCATAGTTAATGCATTTACTTCCTGATTGGTTCTTATTAGCTGTGACCAACAAGCGCCATGGTTTGACAAAATAAATTCTTGTTCTTTTCACCATTGTTGTTTAGAATCACCTTCCTAAAGCGCTCGTCTGAACGCAGATTGTTTTTATCTGAGAACTTTTTTGTTTAAAATAAAACAAAGTAGTATGGATGTAGCCTCAAGCCTGTCCAAGCTGACAGTGTGAGAGAAGCTGGTTAATACCCTGAACTGATTGCCAGTCCATCACAGTCACAGCGACGTCTCACACAGGCAAACAACCGTCAACACTCCATTTCACCTGTGAGCTATTTGGAGTCTCCAGTTAACATGGTTGTATTTGAGTGTGGGAGGAAGAAGAGATTGCTGAAAGAAAACTCATCTAGGCACGAAGAGAACCACTTCACACCAAAGCTCTGACTGACCAGCAGTTTCAGACCCGGGACCCTCTGACTGTGAGGCTATGATCAGTGCTAACTAATGCACCACCATGCTGCCCTGTTGGAAAATCTGCTTGACATTAATTTGGTTGACCACGACAGGGGCATCTGAGTCCATGCAGGGCAGGTGGGGGAAAAAAATAATCATCTTGCGCTCTGCTCTGCTGCCATACCCCACCATCATTCGCTATCAAATTAAAAGGCCAGAGTCCATGTCTTCCCTCCAGAGAATAATCTCCTCTTGTCAAAATGTAACAAGATATGTGCTGAAGGTTATTGTTACGGTGTGACATTTAATCCAAGTCATGATATTAACATAATTTCCTGACCAGTCTTCTTAACCTTTTGTCACCTAACCGGTCCGAGCCTGGTAATGTTCGTGTTTCACTTTGCGCTGCATGTATTTTCTATACGGCTGCTGGACATTTAATGGCTAGTTCCTGTAAGTATTCACACAGAGAACAACATCGAGTTAACAGTCAGAACACACCACAAGGAAGTCTCCTGAGTTTTGGTGTAACTCTTAACTCGATCGACTTCCTGCTCATTAGTGTCTTCTGTTGTGTGAGGTAGCATAATTCCGGAAAAGCTGTGCAGGAGCCTTATTTCTAAAAGAAAAGAAGAACAACAAAAACATTCCATGTTCAGAAAACCATGCACAGGGACACACAGCTCCACAGTATGCTTCACACATGGATCAACCGTCTATGGACGTGGACACATCCCAACACACGGCAAACAACTGATGAATGCTGTTGTTTAGAAATGAGCTGTGGTGGTGTGGTTAAAATATGAGAAAATGTTCAAAGAATTCAAGATGTCTGATTATGTGAGAGCTGGCTTTAATGAAATAATCCATAGTTACAGTTGTAAGTGAATGGAGAGGACAGAGAACAACTACCACTGACCGACGCTATCTAAGATTAGAGTCCAGTGATGTCCACTTAATCTGGGCTGTGATGTTTATTGCGCTCGTGTCCGATAATTACTGCGCTTGTGCTCATTTAGCCTATTTGCATTAGAGCTGCAACAATTAATTGAATTATCACTTGTAAATAAATAACACAATTCATCTGTAGTTATATGCATAGTAATCATTTAATTTGAGTGAACTGTGTATGAAGCAACTTGTGTGAATGCTGCTAATTAACTGGTCATACGCTCTGGTTTCTTTGATGCTAAACTGAATCTCACTTGATTTGTGGACAAAACAATTTTTTTGTTGATATGAGGTTTTGGAAACACGGATAAGCATTTTGTCAAAATGTGCTGAGAAACAATTGATTCATGGATAAAACCATCAGGATGCGTCAATAATGGAAATTAAACACTTGCAGCCCTAATGCTGCAGTCGAACTGACCCTGTTTTTGAAAATAAATGGAATATTAATATATGGCAGCAGAAATTAAGATGTGTGTGGTAGAATCTGCCAACCAATGCCATCTGCCAAAGCCCCATCTTGAATTGCTAACACCTTCAAAGATAATTTATTCAGTAATTCCACAGTGGAGGCGTGTGCAGTGTATCCACGTCATAAACCGTCTTACACCTCATTTAGTCTTATATGTTTACTGTCAATGTCAACTTTATTTACATAGCCCATTTAAAACAACCTCAGTTGACCGAAGTGCTGCACAAGCACAACAAAGACAAGGCAGAAACGGATGGAATAAATCAAAAAGCAAACTACTAAATAGATATAGAAATAATAAAATAAGAAAGAAGCGGGGCCATAGAAAAAGGCAAATTGTCTAGATCATCCTGAATTGAATGAAAGGAGAAGAGGTGTGTTTTTCTGAGGGAGATAAAACAAAACAAAAAGAAGCAATAAAAGCCAGTGGAGGGAGGACTGGTCACACTTTCTTTTTCACGTCAGAAGACGAGCTGCTGCATTTTGCACTAGCTGCAGACGACGAAGAGACGACCCACGTAGAGAGAATTACAGCAGTCCAGTCTTGACGTTATAAAAACATGAATAACTTTCTCAAAGTTTTTGTGGGGGAGGTAGCGTTTTACCTTTTCTCAAGACATGTAGAAAAAAAACCACGTTTCTCAATCACTTTCAAAAGTGTGTGTGTCAATCACGTGCATGAAATGCACCTGATTCTCTCCTTCTTTGGTAACAGCCTTGGCTATTACAAGCCACACGTGGATGGGGGTGGGCGGAACGTGGTGGTGCTAATGAAATATTGATCAGAATTGAATGTGCTCACGAGCGCAGCCATAAATAACACACAACTGGTTAAAATGCATATGACAAATCGATCCGTCCGCACGGCGTGTCATTAAATGACGTGGCTTGGATTCCAACTATACTTGGCCACAATTTAACCACTTCACCACCTGTGACGTGAATTTGCCCTCTCTCCAAAATGTTCACACTTGCTGTCCAGGCTCACACGCACACACACTCTCCTCTGACCTCTGATGATCGGAGAGGGCAAAGGTCAGTGTGCACAATGCAACCACCAAGCCATCAAGTTAGTGATTGAGTAGTCCAGTAGAGGTGAGCGGTACCCTGGTGCCATAGTCATCACCAGTGTGATGCGCGATGCCTGAATCAACATGATAAATCAGCACTCTAATTGCATGACAGCCTACTTATAAAAGCAATGCATTTTAATGTCTTCCGATATTCTTTTATGGTCTGAGTAATTCTCAAACTCATTATGTTCATATTACTTTAGTAATCAACATCAAATCTAAGAATGTAAATATCCGCATCATTATGATAAGTAATTATAAACATCAGGGCATGGAAGTAAATGCTTTAATATTGAATTTAAAGATTAAATATGGCAAGCAAAGCATCTGCTATTGCAATTGCAGGTAACTCCTTAATTTAAGGGAACAATTAAAATCAGCATTGCATGTCAAAGAGCTTTATTGAATTTATGTAATCTTTATTTATCCAGGCAGTGTCCATTGAGATCAAGATCTCTGGTGTAACACAAATAAAGACAAAGACAATACAAGGAATAGATTAGGGGAAACAGTTACATGAGTCATTAAACACCTCAGACGGTAAAACCTTAAAATCACCAGTGGGGATGTAACACTTGAGAACAGTATGGAGCTCAATTTAGGCAACCACAGTACAGGAAACTCTTCTTCCATTTGAAAGGGGAGCTTGTGCAGGCTGTGACGTAACAAAAGTATATGCAAAATGCATAATGTCTTTAAAATGGACATGGGTCAGCAAGACGCTGCTGAGCTGCACACTTCACACAGGCAATTTGGCTGCGCTAACGCGATGTTATAGCGCTCAAATCAAAAGCTAGAAATTCTGTGATGCACACATGTTGACCGTGCCTTCGGTGTATCCAGTTTGAAGCTTCTATGTCAGGGTGTTCATGTCCCATAGCTGCGATGTGTCACTTTGGCTTTTTTTTAATCCAAAAAATGTTGCAAAGACGTTATATTCCTCTCTCATGTCTCTGCGTGATAAAGATATTATTGTAAAGGGTCAGGACAACCTACCAAATGTTGGAAAAAAACTTTAAAAAACTGGCTTAAGACGGCCACTTTACACCATCACAGAAAAAAATGCTGCACTAAATTTAGGTCCTATCAGCCACTCCTGCGTGCAGTCGGCAGAAGATGATAAATTTTAATTTGCATACATTGGAAACAAACCTTGAATGTCAGCCTCTCCAACTGGCTTGCTTCTTTATTTAATTTCCTTAAAGAGAGGCACTAAAACAGCAAACTTGATGAAATACCATCTAAAAGTAAATTGTCTGGCAAGAGGATCCAGGCAATAATAGCCACATTCATATTGCGAGTCTTAATATTCAATTCTGAGTTAATGCGCCCATTTTTCAAAGAATAATACCGAGCACTTCAAATGCTCATGCAGAAATATATATACTGTAAGAAGTACAATTGCTTCTTTTGCAGATCCAGATCTGCCTCCACAGTTTGTATTTGCCTTAAAGCAAATCAATGACCTTACTCGTCTTCCACTGAGGTCTTATTGCAGCAACAATATAGGTTGACATATGGCATTGGCCTGAAAATATGAGTCATGCACTGAAACGAAAGAAAAACATCTTCTGTAATCTGAGAGGTTAAATCCAGGACATGTACAGTATATTTATAATATATAAAATGTGTCATAATTGGCGATATGTAGTGTGAAATGCTATGCCAGTAACATAATGACGTGATTTCTTTAATGTGAAGAAAGCTACAGAATTGCATTGGATATTTTAATTTTCAAAAGTCTCAACGCAGGGTCAGAGAAACCTTTTCTTACGAAGGACTGTCTTGTCATTGAGTGACTGAACATATGACACTGAATTCTAAATTCTGATGAGTTAAACTGGTGCTTTTTGGTGAGTTGCATGAGGTCAGTTGGTCGTGATGGTGAGGATAGCACACAGGTCAAAACAACTCTCCAGGAATCCCACATGTCATCTTGGCTACGGTGTTGTTTTGAGAAAACTGTACATTGCATGCAACTGTGGCAGCAAGGCACTGATATAGTTCCCACAAACTGCACACAGTGATTCTTTTTTTGTATGTCTATGTTGCTCAAACAACCTGATAACAATCCATTCATTTGAATCTAGAACATCTTCAAGGACCCGGATTAAGAAACGCTGCTTTATTGAGTCTGTAAGATTGAGGAGTCTCATATTTAAGTAGTGACCTTGATATCCAGCTTCATTCTGCACGGAATTGTGCGCAAGGTCACTCTAATTTTGGTCGCGATAACCTTGCAGCATCAGGACTTCTATAATGGAACGCCACTAAATAGATGTACAGTGGATGATCACTGCGTCCTCGTGACTCCTGTTCATGTGGAATTAGCATTCCAATCAAGAGGATGTGCAGTGTGGAGGTTTTACCGCAGAGCTGTCACAGCTAACACAAACAACAAACTTACACTTATACCTGTTGTGATTCTTCCAATACTGGGACTACACCTTCACTTTGGATCCACTGGAGTGAAACTAACAACCTGTCAACCCCTTTGGTGTTTTCAATCATTTATTTCCATACAGCTACCTGCAACTGTAATTGATAATTATTTTATAGCACTTGAGGTATCCATTTGTATTTTATGTTGGATATTGTTGCAGCTGTATTAATGGTTGGTGTAGTAAGAAAGAAAATCCATACTACAACAGAAGTACTGAAATACTGGTTCATTATTAAAACTACTGTATATGTACAATTTGAGTCACTCCATCACTGGACTGCAAGCATCCACTCTAATGTATTCATTCCTTAGGAGTATTCCCTTTTGTAAATGAACAGGCAACACACTTTTCTGTGCATACTTAACACCTATTGATCCATCGCATCTTATTCAACAGCTAACTTTTTAATAACGCTCCCTCTGAATGACTGCAGCCACCTCCCCGTCTCAGTTTTCTCAGAGGAGTGGTCAGCCCGGTCTTAAGCATGTCATGGTGGAAGGGCATATTCTTCATGCTCCTCAGCAGCATTTTCAGATTTTGTTCCATTAAAGTCCTCGAGTTTTCCTCCTCCTCCTCCCTCTCCCTTTCCTCGCAGAAAGTAGCTGGTAATTGACCTCCAAGTCTGTTCAATACTCTTCCCTGACATCAGAAGCACAGTGGAAAAGTGGTTCAGGTCAAGAATGCATTGCTGTGGGGGCAGTAGCTGATTACATCTCTGCTGTTATGCTGCATTGCAACATATTGACAGCCTCTGTACTCTCATGACCGTCCAATAACACAAGAGGAGATCGAAAGGAGATACAAGGAATTGTTTTCAGACGTGTGCGATTCAGAATTGCCTTCACGCTGATTGACGGGGAGACATTTTGAAAAGATAATCCAAAAACAATTGTACAAAAGGAAATGCAAATAACAATGAATAATGGATAAACACATACCTTAACCCAAACCACTTGACAACAACAACCCATTTCATGCCATAAATTCAGGTGAAATTGCTTGACAGTGAAGAAACTGCATAAGCCGTGCTTTAAATTAAAATAGACAGGATGAATATTGCATTGTATCAGGAGATTATAACCAATTATAACCAATTTCGTATGTTACAGGCAGCATAACCACCTCTGGCCAATTTTAACTACATACTTGACATAATTAGAAGACAGTTCACTGATTACATTTGTCTTTTATCATCAGCCTATTTTCCTAATTTCTGCAGAAAACCGACACAAAACACTGTGACATTGATGTGCACATGTAAATAAGTAATTTTGGCTCAGAAAAGACGCTCCTACTACAGAATTGCAGTATCATTGCGTGGGAACATCATTTCTTAGGAGACAAGGTTAGTCTGACAATGACACCGGCTGTTTAATATCACCTGTGGGGGCTCTCTCTTCTCTAGTCGACACCTGAGTGATGATGTTGGCGGTTATTATAGTTTAATGGTTCATTAATTTGACTAAGCTTCTGTGTGCCAGCTTCAACTAAAGTGTGGTGGAGGATTAGTGTCTGGCCTTGCAGTGGTTCTGACGCTGTTTCTTTGAATATGCTTGGCCTCTGTGTTCTATCCTGTCTGCGTTTGAAGCAAATAGTATTTTTGCGGAATTGTCCAGGGTCGTTGGATTGTTTGTGGTTTGCCCTGAGAGTTTGGGAAGTGAAATAAGCACTGGCGCTTTCTTATTAGATTTACTCTCATGTGTCTCAAAAGTAAACTCTGTTTCCATTCTCGCAATTTCCCTGTAGATGTTTTTGTTGTTGACAATTTAACTGGTTATTGGTCTCTTTGGAAGGATATTTAGGAAATTAGGAAAAGTACGAAATAAAGGGCATAGTAATACGGCACAGATAGTGGTAAAAATGTGTGTTAGTTCACCAACACTGGAAGAAGTTGTACATTTGAAAATAGGCGTGGGGTTATTTAATATAGCTAAGAATATTTTTTTTCCTTTTCTGTTTTTCTAATTCGAAGTGTTGTTTGGCTTTAGCTGACAGGAAACCTGCCTCTGGCTAAAGTTACTGGTGACACCTTTGAATAAACAGCTTTCGTGAATTAAGGGAAACACATTCCAACAATGTTTTTTTGCAGCAGTACAACAATTGTTTTTGTTTTTAAACATAGTTAATGTCGTTTCCTGGCTTGTGCTGTGACATCATGTTTAAGCTTTTATATTTATATATATGTATATGTATATGTATATATATATATATGTATATGTATATATGTATATGTATATGTATATATATATATGTATATGTATATATATATGTATATGTATATGTATATATATATATATATATTTATATGTATATATATATATATATACACATATATATATATCCTCTTTGTTTGTATACTGTCCAATGAAAGTCTAGTGTCTAATTAGATAAGTGACACAGTTGAAGTCCAGTGTAGAACAGGTATGAATGCATATAGGTTACATACATTTCAGCAGCTGCTTTGTATGAAAGCAGCCTCCGCTCGATATGTCCCCTGTAAAAACAGCAAATAATGTTACCCTGAAATTAGCTGTCATTCTACTTAGTTGCTCCAAAATGACAAGAAAAGTGGCCCAAGCAATTTCAACCCTTATGGTTGCAGGTACACTGTGCTTGTTATTCTTCCCATGGGAGCAATCCATCAACCATCAAACTGCTAGCTAATCTAAAATTATATTTAAAGCTACAGTAGGTCGGTTTGTTGGAAAAATAGTTGAGTCTTATCCACAGGTTATTAAAATACTTATTATTTTTTTTCCTGCAGCTCTCTACTGTGAGCTTCTCTCATCAGATGAGCACACTTAAGTGACATATGACCAGAGGCAATCTTAGGTTAGGTTTCTTTGCAGCATCTGTTGATGCCACAGCAATCACTCCACCAACAGGCAATAGGAGAGCTCTCTATGTCTCTCAGAACTGATCGGTCAAATCCTCCTGTGATGCTACACATTTAGTTGGAAGTCAGTGGATGTGCAGTAGTGTTGTTCTCCCTTAGATCACCTTATGCTACAAAGTAAAGAGCACATGATTTACATGTCACACAGGGAAAATGAAACATGGTTTGCACCCAGATTTGTGGTTTCACCATTTTATAGATAGAGGTGCAAGAAAATATCGATACACTGAAATATTGTGATATTTCATGGCATGGGACTGTATATATTCTTTATTCTTTATAGTGGTTTTGGGTTGGATTTTTGCCTCTGACCACTAGCCATTTGACTCTGTAGTCTAACTGGTCTTTTTTTGGGAGAAATAATGATATATCATCTTGCGTCTTTCAGTATCCCAATTCTGTATATCGTAGTATATCATATCATTATCGTGTATCAGGATATGTGTCATATCACCAGATTAGTTCCAATACACAGCCCTTATTTTAGACAAACCGGTTTTAATTGCATGTAATGTTTTTTTACGGATGAGATACTCGCAATAAGTATTATAATAATAATAATAATAATAATAATAATGATAATAATAATAATAAGTATAAATGGGATGATTGATATTGAGTTACTGTGTGGCCCACTTCCTAAAACTGCAAGCGCTTATCCAGCTCCCCACTGAGCAATGTGTCAGGATTTTATAAGATCTATGGCTGTAAATGTCATGACAACACAAGATGTTTGAAGTTAACACAGTCAACAGAAGTGTTCTTTTGTTTTGGACAAACTTCATATGAGTCACCTGCTGCAAAAGCTGCAGTTTAAAGGACAGAACAGACACCGCTGCAGGGGCCTTCTGAAAGGTGAATCTGATGATACAGGGCCTGGAGGAAAAAGGTTGATATCATGGCTGAGAGCAGTACAAGGAATACCAATGAGTGACCTGAAAGATATTTGCCACTGACAGGGGTGAGTCCATCTGTTAGACTTACCTAATGTATTTGCTGTTGTTCAAGCCAACAGAGGAAGGATGTACTTCATCAGATGTCTACATTTTGACATAATTAAGTCACTTTTTTTGCTGAATTCCTTGCCGCTGTGTTGTCTGCTCTATTGTTGTGATGCAGCCCGCATGATTTCACAAGGATCCTTTGAGTCATTGCATCTTCTGTGTGTGTGTGTGTGTGTGTGTGTGTGGGTGTGATGTGGCAGCAAAACAATCATTTGGCTGTCATTAACTTTTTGTAGTGAGAGAATGGCATTAAAGCCTCATGATGCCCTTAGAAGGCTGATGTTTGCTCAACAGAACTCGGCTACAACAACTTCTTCCATAATCACTGAACTCATGTGACAACAAGACAGAGCAGTGGGACAATGTCATTTAAAAAGTACAACAGCAACATCTAGCATTTAAAATGGTTACTGCATTCCTAATTGAATGCACCGTATAGTTGCCAACGTTTCTGAAACATGGAAGGAGA
Source organism: Solea senegalensis (assembly GCF_019176455.1). Taxonomy (NCBI): domain Eukaryota; kingdom Metazoa; phylum Chordata; class Actinopteri; order Pleuronectiformes; family Soleidae; genus Solea; species Solea senegalensis. The sequence continues at coordinate 14,359,222 of NC_058041.1, forward strand.
TGGTTTTCTATTGTGTTACATGTTCAAACACAAACATAACTGTCCCACTGTCTTTTTTTCCTTTTTATTCTATTTTCATGTGTCAGCAAACAGACGGAGATTGAATGTGAAAGTGAGTCACTGCAGCTGATAATAATCACATACTGAAAGAACAAGACAACGCAACTATAAAAAGCTGTGAAAAACATTACATACCTGAAATATCCACCGGCAATTTATATCAGAGTGAGTGTTAGCTAACACTGGCTCAATCTCATTTGCTTCCCTGTCTTGTGAGAAATGTAATCCACAGTGACATCTGTCTTCGACATCCTCCCCGCTTTCAGCATCTATATTTGAATGCATCTCCACTGCAAACCCTTGTTTTGCTTCTCCTCTGACCGTGACGTTTTTGAGCAGGGTAGTGAGGCTTTTTATGTGTGAGTAATGTCTGCATGTCAGACTCACGGCTGCCGCAGCAGTATCTCTGCTGCCGATCTGGGTGCACTGAGTTTGGTTGGTTGCTAAGAGACACATGAATATACCAGCTTTACCATTTTATCATTAAAGTCAGTATTTCAAGTTAACTTGTTATCTTAATCTCTGATGACATATCATGACCATTTTAAGGCTGAATATAATACATGTTCTACCTCCTTTAATTTTAAGATGACTGTGGGCTTTTTGGACCTGTTGCAGACTGAGGGTTGTGGAAAGAACCTCAAGCACATGGCAGTGCTACCTGTGGTGAAAGATTGCTATAGGAGGCTGCCTATAGTGTCTGATTAGAGTATATGCATTCATTTTTTTCTTTCCTACAGCTGCGTTCATCTCCTCCCACACAACGTCTCATCTCCTACCAGGAGGTGTAAATCTAATGAGGAGAGGAAAATGTATTACAGATACAGGGGAATGTGTACAGGACTCAGATGAGGCTTGTTTAAAAATGTTATCATGAATATCAGTGTAGACTACGCGTCAAGAGGCTCAAGTGGTGAGTCATTTAGTATAGGCTTAATCATGTATAATCATACCCAGCTGATTTAAAGAGCAGAAGGCAACAGTTTGACCTTTATATAGTCTGAGTCATAAGTAGGATTCAGATCAACCACTGAGTTTATAATCAAGCTTAAACTCTCAATTAAATATCTGTTCTATGACAGGTAGAGTCCATCATAGATATATCCTTTATATTACATGGTAAAGTCTCCCGGCTAAGAGCATAACATTTATTCAAACTGACAATCACAACACAGAGACAACTATCACACACTCTAAAAAAAACAACAACTATCCACTCAATATACAACAAAAGAATAATACAATATTAAGAATTATTACAAAGAAACCCTTAAGAATGTTTTCTTTGAAAAAGAGTGCTGTTCTATATCCTTTATACATGAACTAAATTTCCCCCAAGGAGCTGATTGGTGAAAGTTAAGGTTTTAACACATGTACAGTGTATACACAAATACATAGGAATCAAACTGAGTAGATATTTGTCGACAGAAGTCATCCAGTGAGTAAATCTGTGAACAAAGATAGGATAAGGGAGCAGCAGCATACTGAGTACAGGGATGTACATGATTTCTAAGACCGGTAATAACATGTGGTGAACGGTGGCACACAATTGTTAGGTGCTTTTAAGAAAAGTAGGCCACAGTAATCCAACAAAGGTTGTGGGGAAATTATGGGCTGACAAACACATGGAGTGGAGTGAACATACCCTCAGTCAAAACATGCATTGTAATCAAGTTAGATTTGATAGCAGCTACTGTCTGTTTTTTTTTTTTTACTGTATGAATGTCATCATTTTTTGCTATTTTCAGCTTTCGTACACAAATGCAACAAATCCAGTCGCCGCAGTGTGTATGAAATCAATGCAATCAAGTAAAACTGGTGCACAAGCTAAAAAAAATGCACTGACTGACTGCGCAAGTGAATCTACCACACGGTAGAAAAAAAAACAACAAATTAAACTCAAAAGGAGTAACATCTCTATACAACCTAACATAAGGACTCTCATTCCTGGGAAAAAAAAGAAAACACATTCCCTGCATTGATTCTTGTCCAACAGTCAAGAAAAATGACAATTACACACAGCTGCGTTCCTCAAACAAGACGTGCATGCTTTCTTGCTATTGGAAAGACAAATACATTTTGCCAGGTGCTGGAGGAAATCATCATGGAAAACCCTATCCAGCTCTATGCACATGACATCCCTGTTTCATTCATTAATGTAAGCACAGGACTGCACCGATCAAAATCAATTTCTCTACGTTGGACAAATTATGAACGAACCGCCGCAAGTAAACACCAACGTTTGGAGTGGACGAGCCCCCAGTTTGTCACAGTCCAGCTCAAGCCATGATTATAAGAAGGAAACACAGCTTTGATGCAAGTCAAAGGGCATTTATTTAAGTTAGAGTAGTTAGAACTTGAAAACATGTGATGTAATCATTTCAGAGGTCAGTGGTAAATGAGATGAGCGGCATGTGAGGAGATGTTAATGGTGCAAAACCCCAAACCAAAACGAGCCATGCTGCAGAGCTGTCAGAGAGTGAGAGGGATAGAGTTCTATTTCTTACAGGCACAAGTGTTTCCAACCGGAGCATAATGATCCAAGCTCCGCCCTCCAGGTACCCCGCCGCACATGAGAAACAACAGTAAACTCTATGAAAACTTTTGAATAAACAAAAGCTACAATATCGCTCAGCAAAATCCTACCCCTGATCTGAAAACTGCATTGACTCGATACAGGTTGGACAGTTTATTAACGTTCCACATCATATGTAGGCCAAGAAACGTGTCGGGGACCACTGGATCTAAAGATACTGAAAACGTACTCCCGTGACAAAAACGCTGTGACAGATGTCAAAATATTGGGACAGCCAGCATGATGGAAGATAAACATCAGTTCCTGAATCACAAAGTAAAGTCAGAGGCAGAGATGACGGAAGGACAGATGGGAGGACACCGGAGAGAAGCAGCTGAGTCGGTCTCAGATTAAAAAACGGTTAAATCCGATTCTCAGGCAAATATTTACCTCTGGGAGTGACACTAATGCACACACGTACACAAACATGACAGGAACACAGATGTGTCCACACATCTACATGGGATTCATGTAGTTGGCGCTTCCCTCGTTGCAACCACTTGCCTGAATTGTCGAATGTTGTAGCAGCATACATGAAGAAGATGTCACCTCAACAAGAATATTCAAAGGAGGCGTGGGTCTGTTTGCAGTCGAGCGTTTGAAGTTAAGGCGTTAATAAGCCACTTGTTATTTGCTAGTCAGCGCACAAGCTCTCTGTTCCTTTTATTCTTTTGTGATATCTATGAGGATATGAGGAGAACACACCGATTTGAGACTGCAAAACCACAGTATCATGAAAGCAGCTCAGTCACTCTGATTGAGTCACTCTTGGCTACATGTAAATCTCTTCTTCAAGAACGTGTGATTTTCACCAGGTCCGATTCATGTTTTCAACGATCACAAGGGACACGTTTGTTTACACCAACTTGTAAAACTGGCATTGCAGTTCTTTCTGAGATGGAACAGAAAAGTAGTAATCACCAATTTGGAAGTAATATGGATCTGCTAAGAGAGAAAACAATAGCATAATGGCCCTTTTGTGCAACAGGGTTGCTGCCATAGCAACTGCAACTTGTTTTCACTCACTCTATCCTAAACCCTGCACGTTTGCACAGTAACATTATTAGTTTTTCACTCGTTTGACCAATGTTTTGTCTCTTTTCTTCTCTAACCCGATCCACATCAATCAAAGGGTCAACAGATACAAAGAAAAGAAAAGCAGAGTGGAAGGAGGCAGGATATTTTTGTGGAAAACAAGCCGGTAGAGGTAGTAGTGAAGAAAAAAGGATGCCTGTGATCAATCTTGTTTCATCTGCTTGGTAATATAGTGCAGATAATGAGAGGCTGTGGCCCTAGATCTTAAAGTGAGGATTTGCAATGATTGGATGTCCTCATTTTGTAGCTAACAAATGTGCTTCATGTGCAGTGCAGCTGTAAATGTGTGTATTATTACTGTTTCAACTTGAAATTGTCTGGGGAAATGCACTTTTGTTTCTAAAATGCAGATATAAGATATACACATGACTAAAGGCCTGTGGTAAAGTCTGCAAGGACACTGATTCACATTAGAAATTGGATTCCATTTCCACAAAATGTCCACGGATTCAAAATCGATTCTTCAGCACTTCATATTTTCCAGTCTTGCAGCCACGAGTTTAGCTTGCCAAACGTACAGATGACATGGCTCCTCCAGCAGAGCTCCGGAGGTTGCATGTCTCAGTTTGTTCACGCGGCCATATTGGCAGGAAAAGCTCCTGAAAAATGAATGGCGTCAGAGAATTCAATTTCAAGCGGGGAGAGTTCACTGTGCATTTTAAATCCACAGAGATTGAGCGATATATCACAGAACCTGACTGACTGAATACATCTGATCTTTACGTTACCTCTGGGTGAGTATGGAAATAACCAGAGCAAACATTAATCCAGACCAGCAGCATTTCATCTTCAACTTTCCCTCATTTTGCTGACATCCACATTTGCGGCGTGAACTTAAGTATATAAGCAACAGAATAAAGATTTTGTAAGTTGTAAGTTTCCCTTGAACTGCTTACCGGGATGCTGCAGAATCCATTGTCCATGGGTTCCATTATCGACACTCACTTTGAGTGTGTTTGATAGCAGTGATCCACCTGTGCCATCCTCGGGATCTTTGCTGTCAGACAGGGATGAGACGAGTTGTCTGACACATTGCCAGGTATACGCTGCCAGTTACATTATGTCTATGGATGCGAACAACACTGTTTCCTGCCAAAATGGAGTTGCTTTGGTGGTGCGACGTCAACTACAGGAGCTCTACATTCCTCTTAGACCATCGCAGATATCATGTCATATTACGGTCTCTCCATCCACGGGTTGAAAAGTCACAGCAAACAATGACACACAAGAATGAGCTGAATAAAAAACACATCTAATACAAAACACAACATCTAAGGCAGAGAGAGAGAGTACAAGCTCTCCCTTGTAGTGGGAGTTGAAATTGAGTGGTGCATCCCTATTATTGACGGGTTTATGTATTGCACACAACACACTTTGTGCATATGACACAATCAGTTTAGATTTCTTATCTCAGGTTTGTGAAATGTTTGTGAAACATTTCTTGTTTTTAGTCCTTGAATAGTCATGACGCTTTAAAACCATAATTACCTCTCTCTTCAACTTTCACTAATTTATCATCGTCATTTATCTTTCATCAGCTGAAACCCCTGATGAGATTAAAGCTGCAGTCCATCGCCTCTGGTGATTTTTTTTTTTTGTTGTTGTTACTATTCTGCCTGTGTTTGGTCGTTGTGAGAAGGAATGATTTTGCATTATCAGCTTTTGTCAGGTCTAACTTTAAATATCATCCAGGTTTATGCTTAAAGCTCATGTGCACTCTGTCAAACATCATATTGTAACTCCTCATATGTGCTCATGGTGATTTAGGACATCAAAGCAAACACTTTCATGATAATAATTATGATCATTCCAAAAACCACTTCCCTTAATCAAGCAGCTATTTTACTTCAGCGGTTAACCTGTTGTATTAATCTTCAAATTGGTCTGCTGCCAAAAATGAAAGAGCTCTTTGAGCACGAGTAGTCCAATTGTCTGTGAATGCATGGTGTAGTTAAAAAATAAATAAATAAAATCATCAAGATCATTTAATGAGGAAAAAAAAAAAAATACAGCTCAGTGATAGTGATTTAGAAATGATGAATAACAAACCCTTTCCACTTAATCATGAACTGCAGTCGTTTTTTTGTAACACGACTGTATTGTATTTCTGATGTCACGTCGCAGTATCTCAACCTCCACTTCTCCTCAATCCCTCTTTCATGGCCTCTGTTTATGTAGACGCCACAGTTAAAGCATGCTACTGTTCACTCTGACAGATCGATTCTTCTTTGTGTTCATACACAACATAGCAACGTTGTAGGATAATTCTCCCGATATCATCTACATGGAAGTGAAACATGGTGTGAAATGAGCTTGGTATGTATTCGCGCCACTGTGCATGTGGAGCCCCAACATGATAAACGATTAATCTACTAATCTGCATCCCAGTGTGGGTGGTTCATGCCTTTTCAAGCATTTACAAGCGAACATTTGGTGTACACAAGTGGAACGTATAGATACATGTGAAGGTTGTGTAGGTGAGAAGTGTCTGTTGAAGAGCACAAGGACCTTTAGACACAAGTGCAAGAAATGTGGTGGAAAGAAGATAGATGAGAAATCGTCTATCTAGTCCATCCATGTCTGCCTTTGCAAATGAATAGCTTTGACGTACAGATAGAAAAACAGAGATCCCACTTGGTTTTGTTAGTAAATAATGCAAAATCCCAGTTTCAACAGAAGTTTAAAGTCACTTAAAAGAACAAAATATTGCATCTGAACATTGCAAATGTGATTCCTTCATAATTCACAACAATAGCATTTATCTAATGCTGTTCAGTGGCATTTTTTGAAACTGGTAAGTGAATATATTAGATGCTCCATAAAAATGTCCCAGCGAAGCAAGGCCTCCATATTTCAGTCTGAATGTGTCTAACAGTGATCTGATTTCCATTTTCCTTTCATATAAATGCATGAGGTATTTCCACATGCAGTACATCCTCTTTAGATTTAACCATACATGTAGCACACTTATCACATCTTTCCACATCTCAGTGTATTATTATTTTTATAATACCTAGCTGTATCGCTGAAAATCATCCATGGTGAAAAATCAGAGAAGAAAGAACCTGAAAACCATGAAAATGTATTTACGGGAAGGTGACAACATTGACAAAATGGAGAAAAAAAAATTGTTTATATTTGAAACAAGTGCTAATCCATAATCCCACCAGTTCAAAGTTAAATTGATGATGCATACTATTGAAATATTGCAATTCACTCAGCTGTTGCTATCACAAATATTAAAAATGCCAGTCCATATGAACGCAAACGAAGCGATGTTATTTGTATGCAGGGTCCTGGAGCATTAGTATGTATACAGCAGCAGCACTGGGACGTGCGGGGGTGAGAAGTGTTTAACAGTACAGATCAGTACAGAATATTAATTCAATTTATATTCTTTCTTGCATAATTTGCACACAACCATGCTCTTATCTACGCTTCCATCCCCCAGTTTTTGAAAGTGCAACGTTCCATCCACCGTCTCGTCTGTGTCCATCACATTAGCTGCTACTGCCCCTTTCCACATGAAGCTTTGTTGTCGTCACTCAATGCATCTGGTGCATCGCTGTGATTGGTATGCCAGGAACTGAAAGGAACCATGAGTTGTGCTGTCTGGAGTGTAAAAATAAAGTGCGATTAAATGTATTAATTTATTTCTGTAGTTAATTAATCAAAATGAATTAATAATTAAGCTCAAGTCCCAGCCCTAATTTATATATTAATGTGATGCTCTGCAGTTTAAAGTGCTATTTGGACGTGATTCGTTTTACATGGGTTGGTGGATTATTGTAATTTTACCAAAGGACATCTGTCAGTTTCGGAGGCAGTTTGAGACCATGATGCTTAGGCACTTACCTAAAGCAGTCAGAAATCCCGGGACAAGTGCTTTTGACTTTCTTTTGGTACACCCAAGGTTTGCTACAGACTTGTCCGAGCACCTAGTGCAAAACTGAATGCTTCTTCAATCATTTCCATGCTTGAAAATCGACAGAAAACTACTTGTAAACAGGATATGATGGAATACTTACGCACATTGGTTTATTCACACGGGATTAGAAATACTTCTGGACCTTTTTACTTTACGGACCTTTTTATCCAGGTAAAAGTCACCGTACTCTTTACGTTGTTCAGTAACCATTACTAAACTAAAGGACTAAAATGACTGAGAAGCTCTAGTAATAATTACTTTAGCACACCTCTCCATGTAAAACTAATCCTGTCCAAATGGGGCTTAAAATACATATTGATCTGAATCAAAACACTATACTGATGCCACCCACTGCCTTTATACGAGCACTGAATCTTAGGTCATTGTATCTCAAGACTACTGTCACAGCATTTGCTGCCACACTGATTCTGTAATATCAGAATCATTTACAAGCATTGACAAGGTGTACCTTTTACCCTTTGTTTTTTACTGGCCCTTTTTTTTGTATCGATCCTATGCAGCATGCACTGAGTGTACAACGGGGAAATATTCATCGTCATAGGTAAACACAATCAAAAGGAAACCGCAGCAACAGGATAAAGCCCACACAAACAGGAGTTAAACCCCCAAATGAGGGAGACCGAGCAGGGCTACACTTTAAACCCACATACATCTTGGTGTGAGGCTGCAGTGCTAACTGCTGATACAACATACCACCCTCATTAGAACAGGTATAGACCCAGTGTGCCTCCACAGTGCATACAGGCAGGTGGTGCCGCTGCATATAAAAGACACACCAATTTATTAAGGTCAATAAATTGTTGGACTTTCTCCTCCAAAATACCCAAAGAAGTTTGGAAGGGAAAGAAATGTGAGTAAAGCAAAACTGCTGTAAACAGGTTGGAGTACGACTAAAAACACAAAGTGGTGCCCACAAAGAGTTTTGAAATAAATTTGACATTTTAGATAACTCAGTCGTTAAGCAGTTTGATGGGATCAATCCTTCACTCTGCTGCCCACTCCTGCACTGCCTCTGTATACGCACAAATGTTCCTACACTCAGATCTATGTTTGACTTGACTGGCTCAAAGTGGTTTTAAAGAACGTTGTCTGTGCAATTAAGTCAAGACTCAAATCCATTTAGACTGAACATTAAAAATGTTTGAAATGTCAGTGTGGCGCAATAAAGGGTTATAATTCCAAGATTTTCAGACCATTTATGTAGCCTTTTTGTGCCATTGTCCACATGGTTCACATAAAGTAATTCATGCAGGTAATCTAGACTCTAAGCTGTATCAAAGCTTTTAATGAGAAATAAACATAAACATGCTGCGATTGTGTCAAATAACGACTTCAAGGCATTAAAGGAATCACTTTGAAGTGAACACTGAAAATGCTTGTACATCAAAACTGTGTCTATAAAATGAACTCGGCTGTAAAAAAAAAATGCAAAACATGACAGCAGTCTGTGAATTCCAGAAAGTGAAGTCAATGTCGAAGTTTCCGACACCTGCATTGTGCAATTCAAAAGTAACAATCTCTTAATCACTTAGAAATGATGGTAGCACATGTTGAGGGTGGACACTGTGTGGTTGGCAGCTAGTAATCAATAGTTAGCTGTAGGTGAGACATGCATAAGTTTATTTTTCTTTCAGTTCTGAACTTCAGGTTGGTTTATTCTGCTTTCAAAAAAACAACATGGTGCTGTCCAAAACACTAAACTAAAGGCTTTAGAACAGGAGTTCAAAAACCAGTGATAGACATCAGAGCTTTGCCACTTGACCTTCTCTTTTGTCTTTTTTTTTTTTAACTTCAGTCTCAAAATTGTCCGGATATTTTTGTCTTTGTCTGCAGTTTAGATGAAGAAAGAAGAAAAAATGAAGTTTAATATTTCTGAAGCACTTTTCCATCTCATCCGATTCATTGATTGTGCGTTTGAGTATTTATAAATGAACAATTTAAGTGATTTACAGAAGTGGTGATGTTCTCAAATAGTGGCAGAGACTGCATATGCACACCATATAGTATAAGAAGGGACATTTTCTGATATATATACGTATATATGTATATATATACATATATGTATATACATATGTGTAACTAAAATTACATGTATGCTGCGTCCTTCTGAAAACTGGCTACTACTATATGTATATCAGCAGCATTGGAACTGCTATGTATGTATATATATACATATATATGTGTGTGTATATGTAGATATATATATTTACATATGTATATGTACATAGTTTCACTTCATAAGTATAATAACATCAACAACAAAAATCCCCAGGTTTATGTAACTGTAGCTTTAATTACACAGCCTATGTAAGGGAAATGACCTACAAATGAAATGAAAAGGACGTTGCGGGTTAATGTATTCATACAATGTAGTACGTTTTGAAATGGTTAATCTGATCTCTTCAATTCCAGTTAATTACAAACTGGTAGAATTTCTACAAAGAATTGCACCAGTGCCACCAGAATCTCCCATAGACCATATATCACCTCACACACAGACCATCACGCAGGGTTTACCGAGTGTGAACTGCCAGTCGATTTGTTGAGACGCTCATTTCGACCAAGGGTGACAAATGGAAACTGTGACACGTCATTGCAATCTGCAGGGATCAGTGGATGCTAATGAGTGGTGGCCATTTTTCATTAATTGCACATTGCAGCTAGTAATAAATGCCCATCATAGCAGCGCTATTGGCTCGTGGGCCAAGCAAAATGGCCACAATCATCGATCAGACTTGGAGGACCCACATCTGCTGTTTTTGTTTTTATGTTGGCTCTCATCTCTGCGCCCCTGTGTAGATTTCTTTGACCTTGGGGATTGTGTTTTTTCCTGGTGTCGGTAATGGTGTCTTTTCCAGCTGCCTCGTTTTCATAAAGCAGTTTTTATTATTATCAAAGGGGCTTTCCAGGTGGCTCAGTTCGCTGAGGTGTGCAGCATGTAACCCAAATGTTCCTGGAATCTTAGAGGAACGACCTGTCTGTACACTCAACAATGTAATGAAAGGATAACAATCATCTCAGTATTGATGTCGTAGTCCATTGAATTTTAATGTACACTGAGCTGAATTGCTCACAGTATAATGAGGACTATATGTGTGACAGGTGGCTAATGGGGTGCAACACACTGATCATGGATTTGAGCATCAACAGCCACTTGCCTCAGCAAATTATAATACTCTAGCACAAAAACTCTTATCACAAAACTATCAAAAGCATGATTAAAAATCACTCTTCAAGGACAACTCAACAAAGCAATAAAGGCTTTCTTGGCATTTTGCACGTCAGTGTTGGATACAATTACCCTTCTCAACAACAATACTAATACCCATTGCTAAATTGTCCCTTGATACGATCAGGACATCAGTATGAAATGTGGTGTGGGTACCGTCCTCCACACTTGTAGTGTAAAAGGCTTATAAATCTCCCTCATTGTGGCACAATACAAAAGTCCTGGAAAATCGGTGCCGTGATAAAAGTTATGATCCAGCCAAACCCTGCACAGTAGCCCTGTCTGGATTGCCTCATCAACAGGGCAATGAGTGAATATCATTAGATTTCTGCAGTTGGTAAAAAGCTGATTTCCTTTTATTTTTTTTGTAACTAGAGAAACGGCATCACTCCACATTAAAGACTGTGTGAGTGACGCTCTATTGAAGGTGCTTGAAAACTCAATTGGTCCTTTAAACGCAAACATTTTGACATGTTTTAGCAGGTCAAGCACTGGTGTTACTGATCACATTTCCGTTCTGTGCAGTTAAATCTGGGACCTGACAAAATGACTGTTGTGTAAAGGGCGCATTATATGGTCACCTTTTATATTGTCTCATTGTTACCAAGTGGTAACTATTCGTGCTGTTGTTCATAGGACCTGGAACTCCTCTTTTAAAATCTGAAATTGAGATTCACAATTTGGCCAGTGCCATATTGAGGTCTTGCAAATTCAAAGACTTCACCTGCAACCAGACTCCTGCTGAGCGATACCAGCTGTCACTGGTGTCCCCTCAGATGTGTCATGCTTTATTGTTTACTTTCCTCTACATGGGAGAGTGTAGAAAATTAATATCATGTTCTCTTTAAAAAGAGCTGAATATTGTAAAGTTGTTCCGATTGAGTCCATGCACCGATCCGATACCACGTAATTCATCAGAGCTCCATTAGCTCTGACACGGTTCTTCATCACCGCTCTTGAAACAGTTGCGCTGTGCTGTTTTAGAGGTGTGAAGAAGAACTGATCACCCGACACCTGTAGACAAGGAGCTAACGTTAGCTCATCATGTCGGCGGTTTTACAGTATTTACCAGTTAGCTTCGTTAGCGTTGTTAGCTGCACTAGCTCCGTTAGCGCGTCCACAGTCAAACTGGAGCGGCCCGCAACGAAAAGAGCAGCGCTACAACTAACCAGCGTACCTGTGTCCTGCGTATGTAGCGTTACTTCAGAGACTCATTTTAACAATCTGGAGTCGTGTAAAAAACGCGCGTCCTTGGCAGTCGTCATGGAAACATGAAGCTCTGCCAGTGCTGCGGTGTTTGGACCAGAGTCAAAACAAACGTACAAGCTGAAAAAAACAAAATAACATTGCGCTGGTCAAAATAAATGGTGTCCATTTGCTGTATTCGTTCATGTTTTACAGAGGGTTTAACTTGAGCCAAACCTTACCACCAATGATAATCCTATCACAGTCATATTTTTTTATAACACACTGGTATCGGTATCGGTACTCTGTATCGGCCGATACCCACAGCACAAGTATCGGAATCGGTATTGGGAGGGAAAAAATGTTATTGGAACATCTCTAGAACATAGTGAACATAATGTTAACTGACCTTACACATTAAGCGAAACTCCTTTCATTCAACCTGAGTTCTTTTTGCAGTGATGTTGCCCCTTGGTGACTATTTAACATATTCTTACTTCCTGCCTGGCTTCATCGAGCAAACCGGACAATTACATTTGCTTTTTATATCCGGCTTACGATTGTTACCCGCAGAATTACCTCTGTCTGCGATGGTGGTGCTTATGGGGGTGGGAGCAACGGAGCCAAACACTTCACACAAATATCTCTACTGAGTTATGCTATAATGGGAAATGTAAAAAAAATAAATAAAAAAAATAAAAAATTGGTTCATTATGAAACTGTTGTGGGGCAAATTAGACTATGGTGAGCTACAGAGATAATTAATGGAAAACACTGATGTCTGGAAGACAACCGATTGAACATCTAAACTAAACTGCTAATGATCTGAGACTAACCCTCCTATCTAATTAGTTTTCCTAAAATAGGCTATACTTATACTTATCATTTGTACCACGTCTCTTCTCTGTATTTGTTTCATTTAGTAGGTTTTGTTCTCTTTCCTTTTCTTCTTTGTGGAAAGGATACATTATTTTACTGAAGATTGTGAGGTGACAAACAAGAATTGGATAATTTTGAGGTTCTGGAATCACTGGATAGATGGATGCTCCCCCTCATGGCACTTGATGATAAATAGAACTGTATGTTGATGTGCTAGACCTGGGAAATTCACCTCAATCCAGTTATTGTCAGTTCTTTTTAAACAATGCCCAATCGCTCCATCTCAAGTCAGGATGTGTGGCATTACATGTTTTCATTTGTAAATGTTTATTTTATTTAATGTGATTATGGTGTTTTTACTTTTATCCTTTTGTTGTCTGCTGATATCCTATCATCTTTATGTAAAACAGTATGGCTAATCTGCATATTTCTGGGCTTTTCCTTCAGCTTCATACACATGCTCCTCCTGTGATGTTCCATTGTAACTTCCTGGACTGATGCTATCAGAGCTCTGATTAGTCTTACTGTTCTTGTGCTAATCTACTGGGTCCACTGCTGAGCACATTAAGCCCCTTGATAACAATTTAGCAGAGAAACCATTTGACTATGCAGTCTGTCCTTCTGGCCTCAAGATATAATTTCTACTAGATTTCCTGGTGGTGATGTAGAGTTTCAGCTTCGGCTTCTGTTATGATTATTTATATAACTCCAAAACCCCCAGATTTTAAATGATTTAAACATTTTTTTTTTCTGTCTTTGCCTCACTTTCTTCTTGCATGCTCAAACTTTATATTAGTGGAAATACGATGGAAATGTGTGTTATGTTTTGAAATATGTCACGCAGCACTGCATAAAATTCTATTGGACCAAGCAAGACTGAATCACATTGATCTGTTTGCTATTTATAAATGCATCTAGATGCATCTGATTGCTTTTTGTGTATCGAGACGTGGATTGAATCAGTCTCGGTGGGTGAGATGCATACATCGGTAGTGCTCATCATCCCTCCTCAATGTGGCGACATGGCCCTAAATCCTGCACACAAGCAAGTTGTTTCCGCACCTTGTGAATTAGCTGATTTGTTGCTCCTGTTAAAGGTGACAATCAGTGATTAAGTTCACTACCTCCGTTGTCTTTGCACAGTGTACAATGCAATTAAGTGTCCCAGTGGTACAAATCACACACAACTCAGCCCTTTGTGTTGTAGCCACACTACCGAGGATGTTATGTTTCTGGTGCCGTCAGTCAGCAGATTTATGTACAAACTAATGAATCAGTTTCCATGACGTTTTGTGGAGGGTTGAATTGAGATTCACAATTTGGCGTTTGGAGTATGGTGAGAGCATTGTTTGTTTTTTTCATTTTAACACTGGAAGATGTTAAAATGAGATTTAAAGCTGCAGTATGCTTGGTCGCGGGAACATATTATTATTATTATTATTATTGTTATTATAATAAGACAACAACTTGCCCACACAGACCCATCGCAAGCATGGTACGATCTATACCTTGGTAGCCACTTGCTGTACCAAGAAACTCTGACTGAGGTAACATTACAATTAGTGTCAGCGCTGTCCTTGGTGCTGATTATGTCCTCAGTCACTTGGATCACATCTGACAAAACGACACACAGCTGATATTACCAGCTGTAATATTACCACAGCTGCCCTCAAACTGTGCAACTTGTAACGATGTATCAGGTAGCATTTTCGCAGCAGCGACGCTATGGGAGTGAAATGGACCATTTTCCACTCGTTAGACTTTTTGACAGCAGAGTGCACATTAATCAAGTGAGCACACACACAATGCAAAATATGTAAATAAACGCTTCAGTAAATAAACAATAGCCGTGCAATTAGAAAGTGTTACATTAAGCTTTAATAAATAATGCATCTTCATCCTTGGCTTAAAGTGCACCAAACGTGGCCTTGCGAGGTGTGTTGCTAATTAAACTCCTGACAAGGACGGATAAATCCAGTCTTTCCAGAATGTCACCATGGACATGCATTAAAGCCAGATGTGTCGGCCTCTTTTGGCTCATTGTACTTCGTAGCCAGGTTTTCAGTTGTCTTAGAGCAGAGAATGATCATTCTGATGAGGCTGCTGACACTGGTAGACACAAACACAGTTCAGCAAATGTCTCAGCCTCTTTAAACAGCATCCTGGTTCGGTCCTGTGTTAAGTCGCACAGCTAAGTCAGCTGCATTTCCAAACGTGAGCTGCCAATGGATGCAGGGAGTTGAACTTCACTCAGACCTAACAAGTTTTGGTTGGCAGCACTGATGAGGGTGTTTTCTCTCCCTGCAGCCACTTTCATTCGCTCCCAATCAAGTCTTCTATTCAGCTTGAACTCAACCAGGTCCAGGGCTTCAAGGCGAGCTGGAGATCTGCTCATCCCAGGTGGTTGTGGGCATCTCAAGATTGTTGTGTGCTGCACAGGTGTTCATTCTGTCCAAGAGTTGCCTTGCAGAATTGTCCTCCCTCTGAGAGTGTATCTGTGTTTTGGTTGGCCGGGGACACCGAGAGCTGTGTCCCAGGGAGGATCTGGACGGAACCCAGTGAGAGCGCAGCTCCACGTCACCTCGCTAACAAAAGTTGAGACACGCACACACACACACACACACACACACACTCTGGCGTACATGCCTTAGAAATGTATGTATTTACACAGAAAGTGATTAACTAAATACAACAGGTGCACACCATACACTGTGCAAGTAATCATTTCATTTTGAATGATTTATGTTTCATAGAAGTTGCCTTCTTTTGTCTGCATTGTTGATTGAGTTGGCGCCCTAGCGCCCCCTATTGACGAGCTGCCTGTGGTACTCTTTTCTGCTGTTAGGTTATTTCACAGTAAATTAGTTTCCTCAGCTTGCATGTCCTTAATATCATTTATTAGTAACTACATGAATACATTCTAACTCAGTCTGTGAACAAATATAAACTATAGTTTACTTGATGGTTTTTGACTAATATTTTGAAGTTTAAGATTATTAAGTGAAAGATGCAGTGAATCCAGCCACCACTAGGGGGGTACTTTTAGAAGAAGAATTCATTTCTGTTTTTAGTTATACTCCAGCCTCTTTCTTGCTTCACCCGCACAGAGATGCTGTTGCCTCGGCCTGACTTTACAAAATAAATAAATAAATAACTTCCTGTGAGCAACACAGGAATGCGCTTGTGTGTACTCTATGAAAAGGTTCAGCTTGGTGTGGATCCAGATTCTGTTTAAAATTTTGTGAATCAAAATATTTCATCATGGGGTGGGCTTTATTCAGTCACTGCACAGCTGTTATTTTAAGAAAAACTCATTTGTATGC
Source organism: Solea senegalensis (assembly GCF_019176455.1). Taxonomy (NCBI): domain Eukaryota; kingdom Metazoa; phylum Chordata; class Actinopteri; order Pleuronectiformes; family Soleidae; genus Solea; species Solea senegalensis. Next base: position 14,375,517 of record NC_058041.1, read on the forward strand.
TGACAGAATGTTAACGTGAATATGTGAATAAAGCAGATACAGTATTTGAGCACAAAGGGATGGATGTTGGATGTTGTTTGGGGCAGGTGTTGCTGGCGCGATGTCCTTGTCCTTGCATATGTTTAGAGCTAGAAGCATTGCTCCAAATTCTTTTTTTAAGAAAAGAAATTGCTCAGATGTTTTTAAAAACAGTCTAAAGCTTGGATTTTATGGTTACATACAGTATAAAGACAGGTTCACACCTATCTTGCTTTTTATGTTGGCACACATGATGGTCCACATGAGAGCTGCGTGTCAAGTGCTCAGGTCCGTGTGCATCTCACAGCTTTTTTTTTTTCTCCACTATTTAAATGTCTATAATTTTTACATGTCACAGTAAAAACAGGTAAAAGCACTCTGGCTTTTCAGTTCCCTGAATCAGTTTTTGTAGGACCAACTGGTTTGATTAGTTAAATCAGTCATCCAATCTTATTCCAACAGATGATGCAATTTGTTTGCTGTAGATTGGACGAAAGCTCAGAGAGCAGGAGGGAAATGGAGATGGCGGCAGTGTGCCGAGATTGGAAACCCAATATCTCAATAATGACGAGTTTGTCACCTCGTCCAATTACTTCCTGTCGCCTAAAATGTTGGGCCTGTGTATGAAAGGCCGAGAATTAAAGCTGATAGTCAACAGTTTGTTCTCAAAGCAATTGGTTTATGTCAGATTTAATGAACTGGTTAACAAACAAAAAAAAACACAATAAGACCTGGGGTTTCTGAACATTGTGATGATTGTAGGTGCACACAGTCCTAAAAGCTATAAGGCAAGGATCATATTATAGTTCCAGCTCCATCACTAACCACAACAAATCCACTGGGCAAACTACTAAATATAGACACTATAACCTTGGATTTAGTGATTAACCAAATGGAGACCCGTGACATCAACATCACCCCGTTTCATTTTAATTTAACCGTGTCAAACTTAACAGCTCATTGGTCAACCAGCAAAGCTTCTCGTTTCCATTAAATGGAAAGGTGGAGAGTGTTGATAAGACAAGTAGAATGGCTTTGGAATTACATGCTTTGTATTAAAATCCTATTAGCTTTCAAAAGGTATTATGGCCACTTGTGAACCGTGCATGAACTTTTGCAATAAGATAATGGGGATGAAATCCTAATAAGGACAAATCTAAAAGTGGACAACAGAGAGAATCAGACCGTGTTGCCTGCCTAATCCATTTAGAATCAAACATGTCATTTTGCAGCCTCAGTCACAAAGAGAAAAAAAAAAGAGTTTCACAAATCCAACCCAAACTTTTTTTTTTTTTTTTTATGAGACATTATACATCAGAAAGCAGCCTTTGCAGTTTGTGGCAGGTTGAGCTTTTCTGTTGTAGGTTAAAGTCAAATGAACAGAATCTGACAACAACTCATCCATGTAAGGTGGTGATACTTTTGACACACTGTCAAGTACACCATTGACCCTTCAGCAGGAGGTGTTTGGAGCTGTCGGCCGGAGACAGAACAGGGTCAAGGTCATGTTTCTCCGATGGATTTGTGCTGAGTCATTGGTGTGAGGTCGGTTAGACTTGAATGTTCTGAAGTGGTTCTCAAGTACAGGCTTTTTTTTTTTGTTCCAAAATCCAAAAGATGTGTGGCTACCGCACACTGAAGGACATCTTTTGATCTAACTTGTGTGTAGTGTACTGCACTCTTGAATTAATCAGGGCTTGCCTGATTATGATGATGATGATTATTATTTGATATGTATTGTATATTATTTTTTATTAATAGTATTATTGTTATTATTATTATTATTATTATTAATAATACTACTAATAATAAGTTATTGTTTTTAATCGTAATAATAGTAATGAGTTATTATTATTATTATTATCATTATTACCAGTATTATCATTATTATTAATACTATTATTATCATTATTATTATTATTATTATTAATAATAATAATAATAATAATAACAATAATAATAATAATAACAATAATAATAATAATGATAAGAATAATAAGAATAATAATGCTAATGCTAATAATAATAACAATAATGATAATAGTAGTTGTTTTGAATGTAACTGAATCACTAGAATGACGATTTGTTCAGTACTTGCTCCATGACCGGCGCACAGGCTCCGTCTGACACAGTCACTGAATACAGCGGCAGGGTTTATGATGCGGCTCGCCGCTCGTGACCGCAGGACTTCAGCAGTGCTGTCGCTAAATACACCAGACTCCTCTGTTAAATGATGAGATTTTCGACACGTCCTTGCAAAATGTCGGCGAATAAGCCACGTTTTCAGGATTGTTAAGTCTTTTTAACTGGTCACAGTTCGGCATTGTTCGGTTTGAGCTGTGTGCTCGCTTGGAACCCGCCTGAGCAGGTACTAAAAAAGTACCAGGTACTATCACTAATGGAAAAGCAAAATAACTGTGCAGTGCTGAGGTGAGTTGAGCTGAGCTAGTGGAAACAAGCCATTAGAGTGGCAAGCCAGTGGGACAGAGTATGGGGGTCTAGGGGTGAGTCGAACCTGATAAAAAGTGACTGTAAAAGTGTAGGTATATAAAAAGTGGACGTGGTCTCCCACACAACCAGAGGAGCATGGGTGTCCGCTAATATTGCCCATTTCTCTCTAAATTTTATAAACTGATAATTGAGTAGTTAAATCAAGTGAGAAGTATGCATGCTTTCGTGTTCACTCCTGGTGTACGAGTTAAATGCAACAAAGAAATTCATTATCACTGATTGGTGTGTGTGTGTGTGTGTGTATGCAAATATAAGATAACGGCATCCACTTTTCATAAACGGTCTATTATGAAAATGGAAAAATCTGGCTTGTTTTACATCTTGATATCCATCACACTGATCTCAATCATTGCATAATGAAATTAGTTTGTAGTTGTTTACAGTAAGCAGTAGTATTATTGTAAGGGAGAATCAGGACTTTTAAAATGTACTTTTTTTTTCTCCCCTACTCATCTCTTTTTCAGTCATTGTTATAATAAATTACAGTCATTGTTTGGATTTGTTGATAGCTCTTATTCTCTATATCGCTATCTCTTTTTTTAAAAAATAGCTTTTCCTATTTTAGATTTTCTTATTGTTTAAAAGCTTAACTGTACCTCAGCTATGGCCAGAACAGATGGAAGACTATTTATAATCCCTGTTGGATACAACAGTGTGATACAATAATAATACAAAAATGTCAGTGACATGATGAACCAAAAATGTAAGCCATGGATAAAACGTGGGGATTTTAATATGATATCATGCACCAATATGTCAAATGTATTTATAAAACATTGATTATGTGTTTGACAATCTAATAGTGTAACAACTTAATTTGACTCATACAGCAACAGCAAACTGTGAAAAAAATCATCTAAAATGTCAGTAAATAATTCCTGAATGAAATCTTAGAGAGAATTAAGCACATAAACAACCTTTCCTCACGTAGAGGATGTATTTTTATTTTTTTATTTTTAAATAATAAAATATATACAGAGTATGCTCCTACATATTGTTATCACATCATAACTTCTGCCTCGAGCCACCTCTGTGCTGACTTGCGCAGGTGCCTCATTTTTACAATGCTGCCATTGGCTTTGCCACGTTTTGAGACGGTGATTCCCTCCTGGGAGATGTCGAGACAGCAAATAAGTTTACAAGACTTCACCTGATTCATGTTTTTCGATGACAAACTGCTTGATTCTGTTTCTCCACAGCAACTCGTTAAACTTGTTTGTGTAACCGACATCTTGTGGCCTTCACATTCCACAAAGAACGTGGACGTTTGCATAGTAAGGCTCTGTTTCTAAATGCGGATTCCCATGCGCTGTGGTATACTCGTGTGTTAGGGTCCTGTAGTATCCCGCTCCACCATCGGGTGGCGTTACAAGTCTCGATGCAGAGAATGAGTATTGAGTTCTTACCAAAGAAGAAGAGAACCATGCTTACACGTCTTGTTCGAGCGGCTCACAGCTGAAAGGTCCGTCGGTCAGATATTATGAACCACAGTTATTTTTGTCCCACCCATCATGAACATTTTAACGTTATAACGTCGATTTGTTTGAATTCTAAATGACAAATTTTTCGCCTCAAATGATCTTAAAACTGCGTTCCGGGACAGAGAAAAATATTTATTTCAGGTTTATATTTGTACTATGTGCTGCTGTGTTCCGCTTAAATGCATTCTGGGATACATGGCTTTCCCAAGTGCGCTCAAGTCACCACCCGATGCATACTTGGTAAAACGGGCGGAGCGAGAACACTTCCGGGTATGAGAACCGTACTCGCTGCTCACGTACTTGAGAACTGGAACAGAACTTGGACTGAGGCTGTTGACGTTTTCACAAGTACGCACAAGTATGGATATTGAGAAACGGCCTATGACTAATACCTGGATTAAAGCCAATGTCGTTTCACAGCTGTCGCTGCATCACCACATGAAATCCTCTTAAAATGGAGACATTGTGAACAAATCTACTTTAGCAATCACTCAAAGCCTAAAAAACTAAGCTGTGTTATAGGACAGGTATTTGAACATTACATACATTTAACTGCAGGCCATCTGGGATATAATTATTCTCCTAAATCCAACCAAACTGTGATATATTTTGTGTTTGTTTATACTCTTTAAATACTTAATACCTCAGCATCCTCCTACACGTTATGACATTATGGAAATAGTTTGGCCTCAAGCTACTCCTGTGCTGCCTTGAGCAGATGCCTCTCTTTTCTGATGCTATCATCGGCTTTGCCACATTTTCAAGCCAGTGTCTCGCTCCCAGGAGGTTTAGATCTCCTCAGCTGCCCATCTCACCCGTGGCCATCCTCAAGCCTGGCCTCTTTTCATGCTCGGAGTATGAAGCATGGCTCAGCTCCCCCCTGGTCATCCTCCATCAGAAGCACAAAGCCTGAGGACAAGTCTAAGGTCAGGAAGAGAACTGTGCCTTAGGACCAAGATAAAATTCACAGCACACGCATCAGCATCATCGCCCTTCTCCTCATTGCTCTGTCTTTTGGCCTCCATCATATCTGCCCAAGTCGTTTTGCAACTGTTCCTGCTTTTTTTTATATATATATCATTTTAACAATTATTTGATTTTTAAGAAATTCTAAAGAGAGAAGGTGAGTGGCATAGAACAATCAAAAAAGACCAACTATCACAAAAGCTGTGTGACATCAATTAAGTTTGCACAAGCGCGCCCTGCATTACCGTTATTACGCGATGGTTTGTGCTATCGGAAAAACCCCAACGGTTTCTGAAAGCTGAGAAGTTGCAAGTCGAAGCAAACATGGTCATCATGGTCATTTCACTCGTGCTGTTGCAGGAAGCCGGCAAATTACCAGGGGAGAGGAGAGCGATGGAAAAAACGCCCCGCACATAATTTCCATTTTTTGGCCTGTTTTTGGACTTTGAGTCAAACACTCAAACAAATGTTATTTTAAATATGTTTTCTACTGTTCAAATTTCAAACTCAACTCTCTTCATTTTAAATTGTTTATACACTATTTTAACATGCATTAAATTGTAAATAAATGCCAGATATTGAAAGTTATTCCGGAAAATGGGCAAAAACACTTACTCACAGGACATTTTCTGGCACTTTTATGGTTAAAATAAGCACAAAAACAAAAGTAAAGACGGACATTTTGAGACGTAGGTGTTAAAGGGTTAGTTCACCTATGCAATCAATTTGCAGTCAACTACAGCCTTTGATTTGCTAACTGCATTGTTTGTAATTAAAAACTCTTGCACTCTATACTATAAATCAGTCTATGATCATATGTTGTCATTGCACATTTCTCCAAGACAACAATTAATTTTGCCTTGCAGTATCCTCTCCTGGACATGTCAAGTTCAGCATCATCTCTTTGTTTGGTGGACATCTCACTTCCTTAAAATCCTTGTGATCTATGTAACGTTATGCCCCATTCAGATCCAAATGAATCATCAAATCAAATGCTGGATGATGTGATTTCCTTTCTCGTGCTCTGGCATCAGATGCATCAGAGTGATAAACATTCATGCGGTGCGTCATTCAGTGTCTCGGTCCTGTTCATGTGAGGCTGTGCATTTGAATGCAGATCAGAGCCACATGACTGGACAGAGAGGACCGACAATTACTGCTCCACTGAAGGTCAGCAGGTTCACTGAGTGTCCTTGAAAAAGAATGTCCGTACTTCACTTTGGCACGGTGATACGTTGCATTACACTTTGAATGTGAGGCTTATTAGTACGGCTGTTAGCTTATTAGTCAGGCTTCCTTTTTCCACCGAAGAGTCAAATAATCATCAGTCAATACATTAATGAAAGTTCGCTCAGGAGGTTGAATGGGTTGTTTTCTAATCAGAGGGTCTATCGTTTGATTCCTGGCTCCTGTGATTTGTGTGCTGTGGTTTTAAAGGAATGGTTGATCCGTCATAATATTATGGTGATCATGTGTGGATGCATGAGTGCACGTGGTTTACCTTGTGCTCCCATTGTCATGTTAAAATCAGTGTCACCTCCTCCTCGACATTATTTTCCGTGATGATCACGTTCTGTTTTGTCTGCGAGTTAGGGATTGGAGGAGTGGATTTAAAATGACTTGACATATGGATGTGAATATTAATGTCATTAAATACTGTAAACACATTCTTGAATATGATTTACATCACTTACACAACAACGCTGCCGCCTGAGGATTTTCGTATTCCTGAAGTGCTGGTAAATCTTCGGTTCCAAAGCAGCTGCAGGCAGCTTCTTGACAGTTTGGCAGGAGGATGCTCTAATTTACTTGAAGAGACAAAAGAGAGAGAGAAAGAGAGAGGGAGAGAGAGAGAGAGAGAGAGAGAGAGGGGGGAAAATCATGAAATAATAAACTAAACAACAACTTGCCATAAAGCAGCACTTCAACCAAGACGATTGAAAAGATAGGGCACGACTGCCTGCGAAAACAAAGAGGATTCCTCTTTTAATATATCATTTTCTAAAGCCTTATTCATAACGCCACACACATCCTTAAAGCCCAGTACACTGTGCTTTGAAGGATCTCGGTCTCATGGAGGAAGTGTTGCAATTTCTTTTGTCGTTGCGCCTAAACAGTGGTCCCTGAACCATGCCGCGTGAGAGGTTCAAAGACCAACGATAACCTGCGGACACTTTCCGACAGGACCCAAAAAATGCAACGTTTAATGACACATCTAGCCTTACAGTTGCTGTGTGTAGGAGACAACACATGTTTGCACTTTTATTATTATTATTATTATTATTATTATTGTTATTATTATTATTATTATTTGGTCACTGTGGATGCTAGCAAGGATGAAAATAATTCTCCCAGAGCAGGTGTTGTGCCATAATAAGGCAAAACTAAAAAGATGTAAACATTTGTTTACGTTCGGTGTATGTTTTTCCACACAGGGGTCCACGCTGGTTCTTGAGGAAGCAATGAGCATCAACACATGGAAGAAAGAGGTATGTACACCGGCGAGGTAAATTGGAGTTTTCATAGTGCTGAAAAGCTGTTGTGACTAATGTGCACTGCGATGTTAGATCAGCTTGAGAAACATTATTGCTTCACCAAATAGAGGAAACAATAGTGGGGGTTGGTGTAGGGTTAGAATGAAGCAGGAGAAAAAAAAAGCAGCAGTCTTACAAATCCAGTTGGGATTTCTCTGAGAAAACAGCAGCCTGGTATCTAAGAGTAAATGGTAAATAGTATAAACATGGATGCTCGTGTTTTTCTTTCACTATAACACTATAACTATAATTTATCATCATCACGTCATGTTTAAGCCAATAAGTGTCTGTTTTACTGTTTCGTCACGTTTGTTTTTCATTTATTTTCTTGAGTTTTTTCTCAAAGTCCATCTCCCGGCTATCGGCTTTGTGTTTGTTTGTTTTTTTAATGATTGATTTTTTTTTCCAACACATCATACAATTATTTGACACTAGGTCAGAACAATTTGACAGATATAATGAGTGCTATTTTCACGACATACCAGAAACCTATTAATATAAACTCTAATTGTGTTGTTCTAAATTAAATTTGGATTCTTCATCTCCATTTGTCGCAATAGCAGCTGATACAACGTGTCACATATTTTACAATCAGTGGTGATATTGCACTGGACCCTGTCTGGACTTCTAGTTTTCTCATGTGCTTTGGAGCACAACTCCAAGAAAATGGTGGTGAGGATTTTATTTCCTTTTGTGAGTGTTTGCAATGTGTTGTTGGAGCAAGGTGTGGAAACCTGAGAAAGAGAAATTAGATTTATCTTTGTCTGGCAGAAATATATCCTGAGTTTTTTTTTTTGTTTTTCTTCTTGTCACCGTGGCCCCTGCTGATTAAATGATCCTTCATCCTTTCCTCTTTGTTTTGAAACTCACTGAGGGAGGAACAATTGTGATGTAGATGTGAGAGCTGCCCACTGGGAAGGCAGGTCTTATGAAATGGTGTGCATGATTGCTTTATATCTGCCCTTCTTTCTACTACAAATATAAAAAACGACAACTTATAATAGTTGATAAGTGTCACCTGCAGCTCATTAAAATGCATGTTTGGATTAGGTCTCTGGTAAATTTCTCTCATGAGACCAGCAAGGACAGATTCATATTATTTCATATATGACTGAATAGCTAAACCAGACATTTATAAAAAAAAAAAAGATAAATTCATCAAAATATCATTGTATGCACATTTAATTTAACATCTTTGGTAAAACAATCAGCTTATTTGGTGATGCTAAATATGTCTCCCCGTGACTCGGTCTCTGGGAATGACTGACATTTGACAAGGAAAACGACAAACACTTATTTCGGAAGGTGGAAACAGCAAATTTGATGTCTGGCTGATCAGGTCCAAGCTCTGTGACTCTCCCTGCAGTGTTCTCCTTTCAAACAGTGTTGTTTACAGCCACTTGAGTGGATTTTCTTTCTCCATCTTTGTTGTGTTCTCTGTGACTCTTTCTCTCGCCCTCTCTTTCTCTCCCTGCAAGGCTCCTCCAACTCTCTTTTGTGCTTCTGTGCCTTGTGCAATTTAAGACATACGTTTTCTTTGGGGCACTGGAAATCATTGGCTGAAGGCCTGTATTTCTTGTATTTTAGACAATGCATGTACACGTTATGACGAGCGTCTACGGCCAAAGGTTTCTGCATCCCGGACAGGAATTATGTCACTTCTCACTCTTTTAAATCTAAATGTTTGCAAGTATTGATGGTGTAAACATCACCAAAGATTCCACCTATTGTACCTTTAATACACAACTCAATTATGTTTGCATGCTCTCACTAAATGTTTTGTATACTTATTACATAGATTGTTTGAATACTCGACTGTAATGTCAAGTTGCTGTGTTGTCAGTCACAGTTTCAGCCAAAAGAACTCTGACCTTAGTTAGTTAATCATTTTCAAACATAGTTTCTTTGATAAATCATTAAAATAGAATCAACCATTGTCACATATGTGTTTTTAATATAACAAAGACACGGTAACCACTGCAGATAATGACTGCACATTGCCCCAAATGTATTGAGTATTTTTTCTTGTGTACATAGGTTTTCATAAAACATTATTTCCTCAGAAATAAGGACGCACTGGTTGTGAAGTGATCGTGTTTCTTTTGTGGCATAAAGACAAAAATCATTATTTAAAAAACACAAACCTCTACATCTCTGTTATGCATATCCTGTTATTTGCCGATGAAGGTCAACAAGCTGGAAATTGGCCAGTGCTGATGTACATGTGAAAAAAGTTTGGCCGTGCAGTGACACAAACACTGTGCGATGACCTGTGAGAGTGTTGACATTCATAAATTATTAAACATGTCCGTCTATTTTTGTCAAGACTGTGCCACTTTCTCTCAGATTAGGAGACTGCGGTTTTTGATATCAAGCTATAAGCCTCTCTCACAGAACTCACATTCCCACAGAACTGAACTTTTGTCCCCGTTTTTGACACATTACAATAATAACAAGTGGGTCAACCAGTTGTCGATCAATAGTCCTGCCTACGTCTAACACACGGACCGCGATTATCAAATCCTTACATCATGATGATGCAGTTGCGTTGTGCGGGCACACGGCTGTGTTTCTGAAAACCTGGTTCAGTATCGTTATTTGTGTCATTAATACACTGAAGTAAGTCACACACTTCTCACTTGTTGTTTGTCACGCCCAGTAATTATTCTAACAACTTCTCACTGGGAATCTGATTTCCTCGTTTATATCACAGATCCTTTGTCATTTCCCCTCAGTCATTTCCTGGTCATACATTCTTCGTTCTAATTGATTCCATTTCCTGCACAATATGTTAAATAGAAGGAAAAAAACTATGTTTCAAAGACAAGCATCACTTTATTATCTTAACTGCCTTTAATGTTTGTCCCCTCAGTTAAATATGAGGGGGGGAAAACGCTGGTTTTGGTAATTGGAGTCAAATACAGGCACTTAAGTCAGCGACCCATTACTGCACATACTGTAAATGCTGTTCATGCTATAAGTCAGTCATCCATCAGCTCGCCCGGGAGGCCAATCGCTCCTGAATACAGAAAACCCCCCTCTTTCCCCGTGTACAGCATGTGTTTTCTTGTTCATTCACATGTTAGCTTGTAATGTAATCTTAATCATGAGTTGCCAACAAAATCTAGACTATTTTCTAAAGTATTACTCAATGGAAAGGCAATTGAACAATTAACTAACCCTGTTCCAACCTGAGGTTCCCGTATAAAGGCACGTTTCGAAGCTTTACCTGTGTATATTGTAAAGACACGTATGATAGCGAAACACATTGTTATTTTTCCATTTATTTTTCACATTTTATCACTAACTGTGGCCTCGCTCTTATCAAATTAATAGTAAAAAAAAAAAAGGTGATAATTGCATTCTGCATGTTCAGTCAGAACGAGAGGGTGAGAAAGAGGGAGCAGTGTGTCCGTAGTCATAGAGAGGAGCAAACAGATGAGGGAGGGGGAGCGAACATCTGCCTCCACACACGAGAAGAGAAGCTCCTCACACACAAGTAACAGGTTTGTACTGATCATATTGCAGATCATTTTCTTACCCGGTGTATATAACATGAGCATCTCTGTAGTCACATGATCGTACTATAAATGATAGTGTAATGTACAACATCAGTTTGATGTGATATCTCATTATAACAGTTGTTGCCGGAGTGACTAATTATATGAAAACCAGGAGGGAGAATGACTAATATTTATGCACGGACTAATTATGCTCCATACTTTTATTTAATTGCCTAATTTTATAACATGCAGTCCACTGTCATTTTATCAACCAAACACACATTTTATGAAACAAACACTTTGCGTTTTATGTTCGTAGACTTGTGGAGAAGATGACTCTGGAGGAGCACAGAGATCTAACAGCTCAGCTGCTGGAGACAAAAGCAGGTCTAGTTTTGGATGCCCTGATGATGCATCAGTGCAGGGATGATAACCCACCTTCTGCTGCTGTGTCAGGGGTAAAATGGTGCTCTTGTGCCAACTGTATAGCGACATGACTACAGGCCAGGAGAGGAAAATCTAAGACCAGGTTCCAACTGTGTAAGCATACAACCACACTGCTCCCAGAAGGTTTTTGCGCATTCAGACAATACCGGGTCAATATATAAGGCTCTAGTTTGTATAGTTGCTGATCCTTTATTTTATGCTAATTTTTCTCCGTATTTAAGAATCATTTTACACTAATTTACTTGTGTTGAAACTGAAGAGGAAATAACTAATGAAAGATGAACAGCTACACGTGCTGTAATCATCTCAATGCTGTCACATATAAATATATAGGCGCCATCATTCAGTGGTTTATTGAGTGGAACAGTCTCGTTTCATATCAGAATCAACTCAGTGTGTGATTGTTGTTGATATGCTGCAGTAAAGACGGTCAAATGTCTGTCACTTACTCAGACCTCTCCTGACTTGTGTCTGCATCGGTGCAGGGATGGGTGGAGCTACAGTAAAGCAGGCTGTCTGGGGTCACCGGGTCAAAGGCTCTGACGTTGACGTTGTCCCGACCCCAGTGTCGAGTCCCCTGCACAGTCCTTGCGTGTAGCTCAGGGATGAAGGTTTTGGTCTTCTCTTCTTTCACAGCATTCTGAAACTGTAATTACAAATCACATAGCATTGGGTGACATTGAGTGAGCATGTCAACAAATATCCCTTACATACAAAACAGTAATATAATAGATGTGTCGAGCGATAGAGTGAAAGGACATATTTCAAATGTAAAGACGCACACATTTTTACCTCCTTTGGTTTTCAGCACTAGTCTGAACACATTCTGATGTTTGTGACTCTCTATCCCTCTGATCTGCATGAAACTAGACAAAATAACACAAGAAAATAATATTGTACATTTAAAGTGTAACATTTGGATACTTTAGTCCAGCTGTGTAAAACCTAGCCAGGATTCACCTGAAGTACAGACATTTTCCTGTCAGTTATGAGTTATTAACTGTAGAGAGATTATAGTCTGACTGATAACATACCTTTACTCTGTGATGTGTGGAAGATGCTCCTCATCAGAGCTGTCATCCTTCTTAGCATCATCTGGGTGTGAGAGTGAGGTAAACGTTCATCCGTCAAAACAAGTCTGTGAACAGGACATGAAACACAAGGACGTACCGTATTCAGAGAACTAGAGCTGTAAAATAACACCTAAACTGTATCAAATGAAAAGTTCAACTTACACATTGTTTCCAGGGTCAGTGAACAATGGCCATGTCATATAAGTGCAAAAGCATAATGACAGTTTAACGGCTCTGAGGCCTCTCTGATGACCTTTAAAGACTCCTCTCTGTTAGGTCTAGTGTGTGACACATTAGGAAATACAAAGGAAGCAATAAACGTTCATATAAAACCCTGTGAACGGTGACAGTGACATGAAGACGGCGTCCCTCTGACAGTTGTTGATGTTGTTGATCGCTCTCACAGCTGAAGGAAACAATTGGAATGTTTCAGAAATCGGAGCTATAGCCACATGTTCAGATGAGGGAGGATGTTCTCACCCACCTGAGCACAGGGGGGGGAACAAACCCTACTTAAACAGCCATGTTACCCACTAATGTGGGGAGGGTCTGCTCACCTACACAAACACAGACCCATGTGAGGTCTTGTACATGTAACGCAAAATGTCAGTGTAGAATATTTGAGGAATTCAACACTGTTTCCATTTAAACAGAGTTCAAGTGGTTCACGTTATGTGCATTAGCAAATATGTGCGTGAAATACAAACAAACGACATGATCTAAACACCGTTATACTGAAAAGACAGAGAGACAGAGAGTTCTGTGGTGCTGCTAGGATTATTTAGCATGGCGTAAACCCATCTAACATTGGTCACAGACCAATTTGTTAGTTAATATAAGTTACCGACAAATGATGATGTCCTCAAATGTCTTGTTTTGTCCACAAACCAAAATCATTGACTTTGAATGATTTCTTTGTTATCCAGAGCAAAGAAATGAAGAAAATACTCACATTTAAGGAGCTTAAACAATCGCAAATATTGTTTTAATCATGAAAAAAGCTTCAAACCGATTATTCGATTATCAAAATAGTTGTCAATTAATTCAGTAATTTCAGCTCTAGTCTGAATACTTGACTGTTTTCATTCATTTGAAAGTACACGGGACCTATTTTTATTTGAAATCATGGCCTTTTCAAGATTGATTTCATTTTGAATTAATTGCCTCTTTCAAAAAATAACTTCATATTATTTTGACACAAACATATTCACTTTGCTGGCAGGACATTTGGAACACGTCACATCCACTGTTAAAAGCGAGACTTAATGACCAGAAACACACCGCAACAGACAGCCAAAAATACGCACACACATTAAAATCATTTTTTAGATGAATAAACACACCAGACACAGTGTGCACCTCCCTCCTGGGGTTGGAGCCTCAGCTGCAGAAATCAGGAAAAAAGTGCAGGCAAACAAGAGAGAATAGTGAATCTACTGAAGCGTCTTACACGACAAAAGATAATGAGAACTTCTGAGATTTCACTGGGAATGAATTTTGGGATGCAATGTTTTATTAAGGAATTGAACATTGTTTACAGGGGGGGAAAAAAAAATATTAAAGGCATTGGTTATGTGAAAACAGAGGATTTCAGAAATCACATAATACATCGTGAACTCACTGATCGAGGCAGCAATGGATCAACAATTCAAATCAAAAGGTATAGATTATATATATGATATATATATATATATATATATATATATATATATATATATATATATATATATATATATATATATATATATATTCTATACCTTTTGCTTTCTGTTTGGACAATGAGCAAGCCGCCATTGTCTCATGGGTTGAGAAGACACAGGGTACAGACCAGACTTCAAAAAAACAAAACCCTGACCTATATGTGGCACAATCTTACCAAACAAGGCAGCAGGAGACTTGTATGCAGCCCCTGCATCACTCTGACAACCAAAAACACTGATTTTCTCCATGGACTTTAGTGGAGGTTTATAAACTTCAGCTTCCAGTCAGACAGAACTGTCTTATGTTGAGATAAAGCAGTGAACATATTCTGAAAATAGTGTAGACTTACCAAAACTAGTTTCTCCTTTCAATGAGCTTGAGCCTCTGGCTGTTATACACTTCATAAAAGCTAAAAATATTCCTTTAAGTTACATGTGAGACAGCATGATAGATGTAAGTATGGAAACAGCTAAAAAAGCGCAGCACCTTAGAAACAATGTTTAGAGAGAGCCTATTCACTTTTAAATGTGGTTCCAGTTCCATTTCGGTGTGAATGTAATGGCTGCATGACATTGAGTCCAGTCCCCAGCAGCCAGGGGCCATTGTCCTGGACTTTCTATTGTGGCATTAATAGTAAAACTGAATGTTGTTCTTTCAACCCAGCTCAGTTGCAAGGCATGGTGTTTGAAATGAGAGATAAAACAAGGAACTCACCCAGCAGGCAGTAAGCAATGTTATTTTTTATTTTTTATTTTTTTAAATCTATCACCATGAGAAATCATTTAATTCCAATTTGTAGCTGGAAGGAAGAAATAAAAGCATGTAATCATCTCAAAAGCCCCCCTTTTGCTTTACGATACAAACAAAAAAAAAAATCTTTGTTGTCTGGAAAAGAAACGGCAAATGTGTGTGGCAGTTTGCTGAGTTCACACTGTGAGTCGTCTGCACCACATGGCAATAAACACCTGGAAGGTTCTCTTTTAAACACGAGATGAAAGACGAACTGGGGAGCACGTAGACAAGACTTTCAGATTTTAAACTGTGAAAACATGTAGGTTACAAGTGTGTCGTTAGATTTAGATAAGACACACTGAATTGTTTAAAGACAATGCAGAAATAGCCTTGCGTGACTTATTTACATCAATACTGCCCTGTTGTTATTATAGCTGCAATGATAAATCGATGAATTCAATACTGATTTATCAGCGAGTTGCATCCCTTGTTGTTATAACTTGTGTTAAGACACAGAAACCTGTTTTACTCGCAGATTACATTTGTTTTTGAAGTACTACCAACTTAACGCAGTGTGTTTGTGTGGGAATGTCCCAACAAAAAGGACAATACTGTATTATTTAGGCGGCAGTAAACAAGGTGACTGAACAGAAGAACATTCATCACATTAATGAAGTCGTCCTCACTCCTAAAACGGGACCTTCACCTTTTTAACTCTTATCAAGAAAGCACTTTTCAATTAGATGTAGTGAACTGAAACCATCACACATCCTGAAGGCTCTTTCTTCTTTGCCGCGCTGATAAAGTTGGAAAGTGTTCGCAGTGAGCATGTGCAGATGCGGTGCTCTGGAAGTGCCGAATCGCGGTTTGCTTTAAATGAGACCATTACCCGACTTAAGTGACGGCCTTAATTTGGTTATGACCCGAAGGACATGCTGAAATATTCAGCAGCAGATCGGTCAGATTTCTGCAGATGTGTCTGCATCTTATTAGTCTCCGGAGCTCAGACGTGTGGGTAACTAATGAGCGTGGGTGGAAAGTCAGAAGCAATGTCACAAACCCCATTTGTTTTTATGTCGGGTGCCTCAGTCTCACCGACATGATTGATCTATGTATTGGTTAATCTATTATAACCCACATTCTGAAACGCAAAAAGAGAAAGATATAACAGCAGTATATCACATTTAAGGAATCTGTAACTGGGAAATAGTACATGCATAATGCGTCAATCAACATTAGTCAAATCAGAACTGCTGGTGAATATTGATCATGTTAAATGACTAATTGTTTAATCGGCTGATGCATGACTTCAGCTCTAGTATCAGGGCTGCCCTCCGTGTTGTTCAGTGATTTGACTTTTACATAGTTAGCGTAATCAGAGGTTAAATTGGGCTGATCTCCGCCCTCAGTGTTTCAATATGCTCACATTTAGGACTCGCCGAAATGTCTAACTTTTAAATATAAACACATGTCACGTTAGATTCAGGCCAGTGTCATATGAGTCCACATGAGTCCATTTCTCGAGAGAACTGCACTGCAGCTGCAGCTCTGACTTTCTACTTGGACAGTTTTATAAGAAATAATAATGATAATAAAAAATAAAAAAAACATAGTCATTACGACACTGGCAGCACAAATTTGAATCTCGCCGGTCATCACTGTCTAGACAATTAAAGAGGAACTCTGCTCTCAAGTCTAAATCACACCCGTGTGATGCACGCCTTCATCTCCTTTAATATCATATCATCACATCACACCTGTACCAGTGTTTGAATTACGTGGGTCGGGCTCCCATGAAGGCAGTCAAATTGTACGTCTGTGGAGGTTGTTAAAATATAACCAAAAACCAAGGGGAAACCAAGGGGCGTAGGTTTGTGTATGGACGGTGGGGACTGTCAGATTGTCCCTGCTGATATTAGAGACACGTGTACGTGCGCACAAACAATGCCGTTTTTAGTGCATTTCAGTGTAATTTTACTTCCGATCCAATCCAATCCAATCCAATCCAACTTTATTTGTTAAGCACTTTAAACAAACCACGGTGGACCAAAGTGCTGTACAGAATAATAAAAGGCATAATAAGTAAAAGGTTCAAAAATGAGATAAAACAGCTTAAGATAAATTAGAATCATAAAAACACAATAAGAAATAGCAGCCATACAATAAAAAACAATAGATTTTATTCAAATTAAAATAAGTAAAATAACTAAAAACCAAACATCTCATGAAGTGTCAAAGGCCAAAAGATTATAAATCGAACCCTGACCTGTACTTCTAATCCCTTGCTAAACTGTATGACTCTCTATTAAGTAATTCTCTGGACTACAAAGATCCCCACCAATTACCACCCACCAGTCGACCCACAGAAACTGTAGAGTGTAGCTTATATAACATATAAATAAATGTCATTCACTGTCATTCACCTGTCAGTTCCTCAGGACTGTCTGTGTTTCTCAGTAAAGCCCGTGTTTCCATGTCATGTTGCCCTTGCCGGGTGAGTGTCCACCAGGTGTAGCAGGTCTACACTTGTCATTTGTAGTCTAGCCTGGTCTAATGCATCATTAGTGATAGTGTGGGTTGCGGGCCAATGTGTTGCCTACTTTATAATGTGGGAGGGATGCACCGATACCAACACCGCTATCTCGTATCAGTCTCATGCTGTGCACATGTCCTCATACACTAGAAAACTCTTCCACGTACCACGGCACACCTCGACGCCTCCGTGAAACATTCACACATTAATCTCACCGAGCTCAGTGTTTCCTGCAGAATTAATTCTGGCCTGAAATCGTTTTATTTCACTTTGGTGTGTTTCTCTGTAGAGTATTTGTGCTCCTCTGCTCTCTCTCTCTGTCTTTTCATTATGGCACAGCTTTACTCAGAGAAACGCACACTTAGAGAAGGAGATGTTGTCGGAGTGAA
This sequence comes from Solea senegalensis, assembly GCF_019176455.1. Taxonomy (NCBI): domain Eukaryota; kingdom Metazoa; phylum Chordata; class Actinopteri; order Pleuronectiformes; family Soleidae; genus Solea; species Solea senegalensis. The sequence continues at coordinate 14,393,405 of NC_058041.1, forward strand.
AGCAAACAGCCAGCTTGTTTTTCACATGAATAAATGCTTCTCAAAACTTCATGTGGACAAATATTGACCCTGACATGAGTCTCTTTGAGGTCATTTTCTGATTGACTTAATTTGTTGCCTGTAATTGATAAGGGATCTTATGGAACAGTTGATCATGTGTTTGCTTGGGCCTAACTGACTCACTGGTGTCAGATAGACAAAAGAGAATATCAGTGATAAAGATTTTCACAATTTAAAGTACAGTACGCCATGTTGACGCCAAATTCGAATGATTCAAAAAGTGTTTTGTTTGTGCAGAATATACATGTAAACACTCTGGTATCACACCACCTGTTCCACTGATATGCAGAGAAGTGACATTTTCACTGTTTTGATCACAGTTTCATGAAATGCTGTGCACAAATACTCCTGGTTTAGTAACCGTCTTACCCCTTCTCTCTCGCTCCCTCTCTCTTTATCTCCCTCACACAGCATTTTAAATAAAGGGGCAGGAATTTTCTGCATGTTTTTGCGTCAAGGGAAGATGTATTTGCAGGACACGGACACTTTACAGCGATTCTTTGATGCATCCAACCAAACTGCCTGCACCTCCTGACTTTTAGATTCTCAAAGCTGGCACTCTCCCTCCTTACCAACCCCAAATTGACCCATGTCTGTACCTCTGTGTGTTTGTGTGTGTGTGTGTGTGTGTGTGAGAGAGAGAGAGATGGAAGCGTTTGAAACCACTGCCCGTGTCAGTTTATCTGGATAAATCTGAAATCACTGTCTCTCCTTTGCACTGTAGCATTGCCATGGTTTCAGGCAGTGTTCAAGGCTATGCGGGCCTGCCTAAAGAAATCTACTCACTTTACCTCTTCACACACAAAGTCCTGATTTCACTAGGTTCAGCTGCAATGCGTGTAGCACTAAACTCAGATTCATCCCTGCAGTAATTATAGGTTATATCATCAAAAACACAAAGTGTGCGCTTAAAGACGGTGACTCAGCTGAGCTGGTTGTGGAAGCATAAGCTGACTGCCTTGCTGCTCATCTGTGGATGTTTGCTAATACACCCAAAATAAATAAATAAATAAATACATGGGGATCAGGAGCAAGATGTTTGGGTTTTTTTTCAAAGTAAAAACTAATTAAGTTACAGATACTCAGACTAGACTGTGGAAGAGACATTATTCTGTGTGTGTGCAGACAGAACCGCATCAAAAGCCACACACAGCTCCACGTGAAAAGGGTCTTGCTGTCTTCACGGACACTCACAACTTTATTGATGATTGCGCAAGTGTGCAACAGCAAGGGTAGAAGCATGCAAGCATGAGGCCGCACATGAATCTGCAATGCAGCCCGCAACCCAGTAAAACACCACATAGACTGCTCATTTTTTTTGTTTTTTCAAGTTTTTTCACAAGTACACATTGCTTATTCAAAGCAAATACGTTATTACATTAAACACATTATTTAATGGGCAACAGTTGTGTGTGTGTGAAGGTTGTGGGTTTGATTCCCGGCTCCTCTAGTCTACATGCCAATGTGTACTTGGGCAAGACACGCTAACATTCATTTTTGTAACACCATCACTAGTGCTGGGTATATTTTACCCCTATATAATATACCTGAAAAAATACTTCTCATCAGAATATATTAAAGAAAACAATATATAGCAAATTGAAGTACTCTTATTTTATTTCCAAACATATTTACAACATCTCATAAAACAAAAAAAGGCATCATTGGTGGACCCTATACAAAGGGTTTAAAAATATGTGGAAAATTAGGCAATCATTGTTATTTGGTCTACCCATTCCTGGGACATTCCCATGCAACTCAGACAACAGCAACATAATAAAAATAGCATATTCATAATTGTTCATAATAGTGTGATATTAGAAAAGTGCTATATCATTTTCTAAACTCTTTAGCCTGTTATTCAACTACATGTTTAAAAATAAATAAATAAATCTGCATACATAGTCCACAAGCAACAGTGTCCATTGGACAGTGGGAGTTAAAAGGATGAATGTCAGACACTGCCGACAAGCACAAACACTGCCGTGGAGAGTGAGGTGAACCTGCATCTCTGTAAACAAGAGTGTGCATCTGAATTTGATAAATTATTAACCACAGTCGTCTATTTTTATCCAGATGTTACTACACTCTGTCAGATTAGGTGACCTGCTTTGATATTTATTTCACGTTAGTGGTACTGACAGCCTATTTAAGGAGGCATTTGTATCATTAGCAGACTGAGGCACGTTTCACATTTACGTACTTCTGGCTCATTGTTTACATTGCACCCAGCAATTATTCCAGTTCAAAGATGCCGCTGTTAATTACACCAAATTTATCTTACCCTTTATATCGCAGTTTCACCCGCCGTCACTTCTTTTCAGTCAATTGCGTTATTGCTCATATAGTCTTCTTCTCCTTGACTTCATTAAACACACAATTTGATGCTCAGAGTGAGGATAAGCATCCCCTCATACTCCCTCCAGTCAAATGTGAGCAAAATGGTTACATTTGGGCTCTCCAGCTGCTTTGCTATCACCAAAAGGCATACACACAAATTACTCTACATGTGATTACTACACCCTTCGCCTTTCACGTGTCATTTCACGCCATGTCATTTCTCCACGGACTCGACATTAAGTCGAACTAAAGCAGCTGTAAATGACTTGAAAAGCTTGAAATGTGTCGATATCAAATATGAAAGACCCTGAAAAGTAGCGTGCTATTTATATGCCACTGCTCAGTATCAGCTAGACTGAAGCCAGTCAATCACTTTGCCTTGAGTAACAATCTTTCCTATCTTTTGTATAAAGAAAAAAAAAAAAATGCATTTTAAGCAGCGATCTCAACAGGTCAAGTGTGGCCGTGTCAGATCAGATCAATTCATTCCAGGGCTTTATTCCAGGCCCTGATGGCAAACGCCTCGTCACCTGCTTTGACTCGGGGAACTGCAGTCTTGCTTTTAAGTGAGTGTCCATTAGAGATCAAATCACAATGGCATTTCATTTGGGTGTCCTTGTTCAAAACATTCAAATGAGTGCTGAAGGTTTGGAGCAAATTGTAGTAGCGTGTAAGAAATCACATCAACCTTGTGCATTGAAAACCTTTTCTAAAGACCAGACATGAAGGGAAAAAAAAAAGAAAAAAAGAAGCTGAATGTGTGTGTGTTTGTGTGTGTGCACATGTGTTGAAAGGATCTTGCTATTTTGTTCTACCAATAAAACTATCTAAAGTTATAATTGCTTTTAAATGACAGGAGTTATTAGACTTTATGGTAAATTTAGTTTTCTACTCCAGCTTCCTCACATCTCACATCGTTCATTGTTACCAGGCGTCGGTCCCCAAAGACAGCATTTCTGTGCCTGCAGCGCTGCCTTTGATTGAATTCCTCAGACAAATAAATACTTCAAGACTTGAACGATTAAGTGTAAAATAAACAAATGACAATTCAATATCTGAATATCACAATTTCAGAATATGAGACCTACAGTGCTAACGTGATTGTGTGGGGGGAAACCTAAACAACTCTATTTTCCACTTCAGCACCAAAACAAGACGTGCATGGGAGACTTAAGATGCAAAAGGTAGTAAAATGCAACGGTGTCAACTCATTGAGGAAAGGCACTGAGTGCCGTGTAATTTATCGCTGTGGAGAAATTGATGTGCCTGCCTCCGAGGGGGCTCTTTTGTGCACACGCATGTACACAAACACACACGTATGATTAAATGTCAGTGTCCATTGTATGCATGCATGCAAACTAGAATATAAAGCCCTCTTCCTCTGTCTGTGTGTTTTCTAGATATCACCAGGCTCTTCTCCTCCACACTACACTATATGACTTATTGACTCGCTCCGTGTATAGCTCAACTGTACAGTTCATTCTCAGGTTGCGGGACTGCAAGGAAATCTATAGATCAGACAGAAAACAGACAGGGCCTCCTGCCTCTGGAACAAGCTTCTTGTCCTTGTCAATGATTCAGACTCGACAGTTTTCAAATCCACACTCCAAAAGGTGAAATTTAGTACAGCTTGCAACCTCAGCTTCGCTCCTCTCTCCTCTCCTGCAGCCTGCGCTGGTGCTTTTTTTTGTCGCCCCGGCTGGATGTGATTAGTGGACACGCTCTTGTGTGTGTGCCCACGCACGCGCACACTCGCGCGTACACACAGTCAGGCGGTGATATACTGTATACATGCGCACAGCACAGCCGTTACACACAATCCCGTGTCTCCGGCTCATGCAAATGAGCTCTGCCTGTCCTTACTGCAGGTTGCATTATTCTTTTAACGCTGTCGCTACAAACCCTCTGATCAGTGATGCATCGCAGATGTTGAGCATTACGTATGTTTTTGAAACGTGTGCAAAAATGTGGTTGGGTGTATATTTTTGAAAACAGCGTTTTCTCATCTTGAGGCTTTGTTGAAGATGGTTAAGGATGCTTGTTGAACTCTGATATTGTTTTGTTTTTGGACTGAACATGATAAGTCTGCACGTGCCCTTAAATTTAAACGTATAAGCAACAATTGGATTATAGTGGAGATTACATTAATAATGATTTTTGTAACTATGAAAATGCGAAAGTTGAAAGTATTCATGCTGTGCACAAAGCTAAACATGCTAATGTGATACAATTCAAAAAGTTAGTTTACTGACTGTAGAGAAAGTGATGTTTTGTGATAGTAAAGTAGGAAGGTTAATGACAGTAATAACGTGGCTGTGCCCTCAATTTGTTATCCCGAGTAGTTATAGTCATATTTTACTCTCCAGCTGGTGTCTTTGTTTCTTTTCAGCCAGTCACTGGCTGCTCTTCTTGGCTGCTTCAGAAGAACGTCCGTGTGATGTTCTAATCCCAAAACACATTCCCTCTAGGTGCTCACTGCTACTGTGATAAACTTGCAGTCCACGAGGTCCGGGATTTTTCCTGAGAATCTCTCTGTAAAATCATCAAGTGTGGTTGCTGCAGAGTGTGACAACGTTGCCTCTGAGACTTGTCTTAGGTCGCCTGCTGCGTGTGTGTGTGTGTGTCTTGGCTGAGCAGACAAATTACTGGTTCGAACCATAAGTTTTAAATGTCCCCTGTCGTCGTATAAATACCTAATGACACAGGTTTTTGGTAGTTTCTTTGTAATTTTGACATTGACTTGATATTTTTAAGACATTTATTTCATTTCTGCATGATCTAATGTTGTGTATTTTTTTTGACTAAAACATTTCCACCACTCTTTGAATCCATATAAATCTCTTTTAATGACATAATCCACTTCACCGTCTCTGTAATAACATCCCCATGAGGATTTTTGTTTTTGTTTTTTGTGTGTGTGTGTGTATTTGTCACTATTGGACCTGCTCATTGACGTTTAACTACGTGTTCTGCCATTAAAGCTCTTCCTGTATGAGAAAACAAGCCAACATTTCAGGATCCAGGATTCAGGAGACAATTTCTGGACCAAAGGAAAACAAAACCAAACATTTAAAAACTCACATATTGCTTTGTTCTTCCACGGTCACATTGGCTGCATGGGTGAGCCTGACTATGTGTGCTTTACCATATCTATTTTTATTTTATATCAGTGTGTAGAGTGACAGGCATGACAACCATGACAGCCATGGTAACAGCTGAATGTCACACAGAGGGTATCAGCAAATCTCACACTGACTCCATCATATAGAAAATTGTAGCCCCACTGTTTAAAATACTGATTAAAATTCTGTTCAATATGACAACTTAAAATAAGACCTCACGTCTGTGTTTTAATTATAGATTGTGTCTAGTCTTTCTTTTTTTTTTATGCTGCTGGCCAAGCTAGAATCTCAAGTCACATGTGTCCACGTAAAGTAGTGTCTTCCCACCTCTAAAAATGTTGAATTTTAACAACAGGTGCCAAATACTTTTGACTAATACCCAATACTTTAATTAAAAAAATAAATCATTTCAATCTTGAAAGTTTTCTCTGAGTTTTAAGTAGAGAACCCCAAAGCTGGAGAAAGTTGTTCTTTAGCCTCATCATAGTTAGAGATGTGTAAAGTTTTCTACGGTTGTGAAAGTCATACACAACCTCTGAGGTTATAGTTTATTTATAACCTCAGCGGAAGACTGCTCACATAAAACACTAATCCCTGTGGCGTGCATGTGAGCATTCACACACACAAACAAAAAGTAAGTTAATTATTTGGTTAAGAAGTGCAAACAAATGTCATAATTTATGCAGTAACAATAAGGAAAACATATTTTCAACTGAAGGGAAAACGAGAAAAAGAAAATGCAATTAATTTAATTTATGCTTGTTTTTGAACTGAAAGTAAAGTATAGGAAGCAAGATTAGACTTTATTGATCCCACCCCAGGCATATTTACTTGTTACAGCAGCAAATAAGGTCAGGGGTAGACAGCTTGACAAGTACAAAATAGGAATAGAATAAGCAATAAAATGAGCAGTAAAATAAAATGTATTAATATAAAAAAATACAAACGCAAAATACAATAAGCAGTAGAATAAGATATAAAAGTATACAAAGAATTATCAAAAATTTACATATATAGATATGTCAATATTTTTGATATATATGTAAATATTTTTGATATATGCCTTTCACCATGGAGTTTAAACATGAAAAAGTGCAGTGGCACAGAATTCTTACACAGGTGTATTCCACAGATTGTAATAAATTAAAATAAAAAACAGTGGGTGACTAATGCAGGTGAATTACCGGTGAGGAATGAGGAAAAGCACAAATTACTAGTCTACGTTTCACACTGTAACGCGATTAATTACAATAGTATTAGTCAAAATCACTGGATTAATGAACTGCTTAGCCACTACATTGTATGCTGCTGTTAATAATTGTGACTTAAAAGAAAAGGCTTTGTACGTTAATAAAAGCACATTTTAAGTCTGTCATTAATAAGAAGCATCTGCTGATGTGAAGCATGCTCCACACACAAAAAAAGAGGTCTCAGAGGACTAGCAATTAAGAATTGATGATTTGCATAAAGCTGAAAAGGGTAACAACACGATTTGGAGAGTTTAAATATTCATCAGTCCACAGTAAACAAGTAGTCTCTAAATGGGGATGATTTAGTTCAGTAGCTAACCTCCCAAGGAGGGGGCGTCCGGCTGAGATGACTCCAAAGGCACAATGCAGAATTCTCAATGAGCTATAAAAAGAATTGCAGAGTTCCAGCTACAGGCTTTAATGAATCACTGGAGCTGGTTAACATCTACCTACACAGGAAGCTACCTCTTTCCAAAAATATGTTTAGCAAAAGAGCGGCGTGACAGCCGATAGAAAACACAAACACATTCTTGGCATAAAAAGGACACCAACGTGAAATTCTCATCCCAACAGAGAAACCTAAGATAGAGGAAGTGTCCTAAATTCCAGGATTCGTCACTGCCTCTGGGCAGCTCAGCACCAGTGAGGGGGGAATTAATATTCAGCTTTATCAATGGATCGTTCAGTAGAATGTCAGGAGGACTCTCTTCCAGCTGAGGATCAACTAAAAGCCCTGCTGTGTTGTCTTGCGACTACTGTTTTGTTTTCATTGCATCTGCTGCCCTTTGTGCCTGCTACTGTGTAACATGCCAACCACACGACTCTGCAATGAAGATTTTTGGAAAGGCTGATGGCGCCATAGCTTGTGCAACTCTGAAGCAGGACGGGCAGAAATGGAGACATTTGAAAACATCTTTGGATCAGTTGCTGCTACTTCAGGCTAATTCATGGCCACTTGGCCTCAGTCTTATTTCTGTCCAGCAGCTTAGAACACTAGACATTTAGACAGTGGTGGCTCCTGTATTAAGCTGCTCTGCATTCTCGTCCCTTTAGTGGTAAAATTGCTACTGCATTATCAGCAACTCTGCAAAGCAAATCCCCCCAAAAAAAGCCAAAAGTCTAGAGCCTAAACTTTTCACTATATTTTCAGCCCAATAAACTGCTCACTTAGGTACGGAAGAGGATTAGGGCCACACAGGAAAAACAATATTTCAGTTCTGACTTTAAAACTCAAGTCAGAATTGTGAGTAGTCAGAATTTTGAGTTTTAAATTCAAAAATTCTGAGAATAAAGTCAGAATTCTGACTTTATGCTCAGAATTAAGTGAATAAAGTCAGACATTCAGAGTTTAAGTCAGAATTCTGAGAATGAAGTAAGAATTCAGAGTTTAAAGTAAATTCTAAAGTCAGAATTCTGTAAATAAAGTCAGAATTCTGACTTTAAAGTCAGAATTGTGAGAATGAAGTAAGAATTCAGAGTTTAAAGTAAATTCTGAGAATAAAGTCATAATTCTGACTTTAAAGTCAGAATTGTGAGAATGAAGTAAGAATTCAGAGTTTAAAGTAAATTCTGAGAATAAAGTCAGAATTCTGACTTTAAACTATTAAAGCTGAAGAATGTTTATTTTAAAGTGTCTATATGCCTGAACATACACACGGGTTGTATATATTCCATTTCTGCCAATAAACCCTCCTTAATGTTACACACTGGACCTTAAACTGGAGATCAGATCACATTTTATCAGCAGTTAATACAAAAATCCCCACCAAAAACAAACAAACAAACAAGTCATTGTTAAATGGCTCACATACCTTATTTCATTCCCTCCTACAACAGATCCTTTGACATATGTTGTGGGTGTGAATAATAATGTCTGTATTTGGCATGGATTAGGAAAGTGCCAACAAAGCTGTAAACCTCATAAGAGTGGTCGCTGTTCATCTTCAACACCAGCCAGTGCAGTGTTTATCCAGTAGCTTAGCGATTATTATAAGACCCAACAGGCATGTGGTTGATCTCAAGAGAGTTGAGGTCGGTGTCTGGTTTCCCCTCGGTTTTTTACTCACACTGTTTCGGAAACTGACTTATTCTTCTTATTATTTTAGCATGTATTATTAAAAATCTTAGTTTCAGACCTTCTACCAGAATAAACACTTCCCTTCGCTGTTTTGTCATCGACTGTAAAGTATCATTTAAAAACTAATGAGACTCTATCGCTCACTCACCTCCTCTAAGTAGACATTTCAGGACAACTTTGAGCTTTGGAGCAGAGAAACTGCTTATCTGTGAGAAAAGCTGCACATTCAGCCTTTTTTTCAGTCAAAGTCACAGCACTTATACAATTTGAGAGTGAATGAGTGTTTGGCTTTAGAACCTCACACTGGTGCTTGCACTTTTGAATCCTCTGCATGAGGAAAATAACAAAATTATACCTCCATGACTGAATAGCCGTAATGGCCGACGCTCTTCCGCAGATGGCGGGTGAAGCTGAGGAAGTGTTTTGATCATTTGTTAGTCATGCGTGATTTCACTAACTGCTCCCCTGATTTCATCGTCCGTCTTTGACAGCATTTCTGAAAGGAAACTCAGTCGCCGGGATCATATATTGCAATTGTACCTTTTTGCAGCCCACAGGTTCATTTAAGCTCGCGCCTCTGAACCAGATTTCGTTGGCCATTTACCTGTCAGGGCTTCTAACACTTCTTCTTACCGTCTCCTTGCCCCATGCAACAGAGAGACAGAGTAGTTGAAAGCATTTTCCGAGAAGAACTTTGTATGATATTCACGCTCAACAAGCACTGCCTGTTGGATTTGAGGTGACGCGTCTTCAAATTTCACTCAAGAGTTCCCTACACATGCATGTGCAAATAGAGGTTGTTGGATAAATGATGCATTATATGTTGGAATGTGATATATTCTCTTTCATGACATGACAGCATAACATGAGTAACCTGGGGTTGGTATATGCACAAAAGCTCAGGGTTGTATTCAAATGGTTGTAGAGGTTCTACTTTGCAGGGTGAGTCTAATCAGGATGTAACTATTTATTGAATAGACATCAGGGAGCAATACTGTTGTTTGCAAAACCAACTCCATTCGAATGAAAATCTATGGGGAAATGAACCTTCTTCTTATTTGATTTACGTCAGTAAATGTTTTCTTGAGCAGTTAATGGTCTCGAGCACTAGTTTCAGGTCTTCTTCAGTGGATTTCTTTTAAATTCTATTCCCATTTCGAGGTTAATAGACAACAACATGGCACATGTGAGTGGACACCACTGTGATTTAAAGCTTGTATCATCCAATAGGAGTTCAAGGCTTAAGACTACGTTCATTTTATATACTGTACACAGATGAAGTTGAAGATCCCTTTTACAATTTTATAATGAGTAAAAGTCTTAAAGTATGTGACATTTACTGCACTTAAAGGTAGGGTTGAAGATCCTGGAAAAAAAAGTTTGAGGTTGATTGATGCATCACGATCCATAAATGATGGTGTTGCTATACAAAAACAGACCATTTACCGACTCTTCCTCTTCTGATGTTATTTGTAGTAATGAGTAACAAAGATAGTTAGGGGAAATGTATTGGAGTAAAACTGCATAATTTATTTTCAGAAATGTAGTCGGATTTTGAAAGTATTGGTGCTTTGTTACATTACAACTCTACAGTTCTCCCTCATAGCACCTCCCTTTAAAAACACAGCAATTTCAACAAACCTTCAACAAACTGTTTGCCATCACCAACACCTGCTCCTCAAATACTTGGAAACTATGTCACTTTACGTCACATGTGATTCTGTTGAGTCAGCAGATTTCAGTACAAATGGAATGTTTCCATGGCTCGTGTGGCTCATAGGCCATAAAAATTATTTTTGAGCACACTTCAATGTCACACCCATAAATATTTGGCACACTTCGCAGGTCCGTTAATGCATGGGTTTTTATACTTTAGAGTCCTGAGCGCGTAGGCGTATTAAACGTTAGATTATTTATGGCCGACTATGTTGAATGTAGCAGCCGCTCTGCAGCAAACATGTATCCTGTGTGACATGCACGCGACAGCAGATCAGTGACGCAAGATGCAACTTTCTGCTCGAACGAAAATGATACACATTTTTACCTGAACGTGTGTTCCATGAAATGGAAAATTGCAATTAACCAAAAAAACTACAAAATGATGACTCTCCAAAAATGTATAGCAATTGCTTATTTTCTGAATGATTATAAATGACATTTCTGCAGTATGCAAGTGGAGCTCAGCGAAAACACAAAAGCTTACAGGAAGGGCGTTGTTCCAAGTTGTTGTAGCTCAGATAATTATATCCTCAGAAAAGATTGTTCTCTGTGGTTCAACGTGGGACATGTCCATCAGCATTATATACATAAAAAAAACACAAAATTAATAATGCTGCTGACTTGAAAAGACTCCTTGTCCAATCTGAGGGAACATCCACCTCATTTAAGATAAATGTATGGTTTCTGTGCCTGTGCAGTGTTTGCATTACTCTCTGATAGACTTGGCAGTGAAGACATCCATTTACCATTTACGGTAACTGCAGCACAGAGCACTTTATCAACTGAGGATGAATAGTCCACCTGGAACTATCAAGTATATTTAAAAGCGAATAACACATGGATGGAAATTAACCTTTTTATTTTTTTCATAACTCAAATCAAAACAAACACCTTTATTTAAAGGTTTACTACTATAGAAAATAGTGTTTCAGAAGTTTATTTTTTTTATTTTCGCTAGCATCTGCTGTATTCATTCATAATTATTTAGTGAGTGTAAAGAAATAGCCTCTTTTCATAGGAAAGCCTCCTCCGTGATATCGCTCAGGGTGCTATCTATCTTCATGCTGAGGTGGATATCAATTAGGTGAACCAAGCATGTAATTGATTTCCACCCTGTTACCTTTAGCTCTGGTATTTGTGATGTTCACACAGTGTCCCCCTTCCTTCCTTCCTTTCTTTCTTTTTCTTTTTTTTTTTTTTTTTTGCTACATTGTGTCAACACATCCACACGTCCATGCACTTTATTACAATCACAGGGATAAATACGATCTATGTAATCCATTTAGGAGCCACGAGCGGCCGCTTATTGGGATTTCATTAACTTAAGCGGCGCGCGATACATGATGGACAACTGGTCATTATCAGGCCACTGCAACAGCCATTACACTAACATCAGATATGAGAACAAATTACAAATGTTATCCTAGTTCAATGACAGTGACTGCTCGCGTAAAGAGGGAGCGGGTGTACGCACCTTTTGGCTCTTGGCAATTTGAATAATTCACTCAGATGTGGGGATATGATTGGTCCTGCGACCTGTGTCTGTGTGGTCCTCCTGACTGTATGCACTGTAGAGATAAGAATATGAATCACAGACAAGAGATACCTGAGGGAGGCTCAGGGAGCGGAGCAGTGAGGGGCAACCAGGGGTCAACTACCGGGCTAAGAATGACAACTCCTGCCAAGGAGATGTGGGAGACTTACAAGATAAGTGCGGGCCTTTGATAGGCTGTGATATTTAGGTTTTTGCATATCTAATCTGAAAAAGAAGAAATGAATGATGGAGTATGCTGGAATAAATCGCAGCCATTTTGGACTATGATTACTTTCACCACATGACATTTGCATGTGTCACCGTATCCAGGAGCTTTCACTGTTTACTTCTGGTTTTCTTGATAAGTTCAGTCAGGAAGATTCATGGCATTTTCTGTGACATAAATATCAGCAGCTGATTCATTTGGATCACATTAACTGGTATTAGCCAAGCACGTGTCATCTTGTATGAAAAAAAATATGAATTTAATGGTAACACACAACTGTTTTAAGCCAAGTATGTCTGAAGAATATGTCTGCCCGTTTCTCTCACTGTTAGACAAACACAGTTGTTTCATCTAGCTCCAGTTGTTGCTAGATGAAAGATCACAGACAGTTTTTGCCAGTATTGCTACTCTTGACCATGCATCATGCACTGTTGTACTAGTAAACATTTACACTGTATGCACAAGCTGATTATGGATTCTGCCCGTTACAGTAGCACTTGGGTTATTTAACCAGGCAACGACGTGATATCTGCTTTTCTCTGCAGCCCCTCAGTGGGTTTAAGTTAAGGCCGAGCCTCTTCACTGACAACTAAGTTGTATGGTGTTGTAATTTATCCAACTACTTCCAATGAATAATACACAAGACTCTGGATTTCAAATCATAGAACCCTTTAATGAATAAGACAAGGGTTTGCATGTGACCATGGAGTTCATGACTTGAGTCCGAAACACTCACATCAGCATCTCACAACATTACAATGTCTGATTTAGCACTTAAATCAGCCTCAAGATGTCCTCTAGCAAGATGACTAGAAGGTTTGACTTTTTTTAAGACCACTGCGACTGATTTAGTCCATTACACAGACCACCTGGAGCCCAGATGACAGCGCTCTGCTGTGAGAGTTAAAGGCATGAGCAAATATAAACGTGACACGTATAGGAGAATGATGTTGTTGGGGCAACTTGTCAAAGAGGAAATGTTTTTAGGTTTTTCATGGTGGTGTTGTCCGTCACAGTATATATCAAAGCAGGAATAACTGACTTTATAGTCATATAATCTGACACAGGGGCCAACCGTTTATTTATCTTTATCCGACCGTAGCGATTCTCAAGGTGTGGTCCCCCTGGTGGGCTGCTATTGTACAGCAGAAGGGCTACGAGGAGTTACTAAATATTGACTTGGTCTGAACAGACTGTTATGTTTTGTGAAAGATCACCACAAAGATGGAATTCCTGCTGAAACGAAGGTGAGAATTATTTCACGAGGATGTCATTCATAAAGGCAGCAGCCGTCCTCCGAGTAAGGCAAATAAATTCTGTCAGAGATGGAGTGATCAATGTACTCTGTTCCTATACTCACCCCATTGCTTTTTTATATATATATGTATATATATATATATATATATATATATATATATATATATATATATATATATATATATATTCTGTCAACATAAACTATGAAAGGTTACTGTTGGAAATAAAGAGGCAGAAAGGGAGGTAATTTTACTTGTAGCCTGAAGCTCCAGTAATTAGTTTTGCAGTCCTTTTTGGTTCTCACGTACTCCACAGACAGCACTGCTCAACACTTCAAGGTTAACACTGAAGTGCTGATTTCATCCACATAGTCTTGCTAAAGCAGACTGCCTCAGTCACTAAAAGCTCCTATTTGCCTCTCTCCCTGTGTGTGTGTGTGTGTGTGTGTGTGTGTGCATGCATGGGTGTGTGCCTTTTCTTTGTGCTTGCACACGTGCACCTTTTATCAGAGGTGCCTTGTTTTCTCTTTGGGGAAAAAAAGTGACTGTTATTCCACAACAAAGTGTTACAAAACACAAACACAGGCTGTCTCTGTGTACACCCACCATCAGGCTGAGTTAAGCCAAATCTCACTCATGCTATATCTGATGGTTACCTTGAAGGACCTGTCACATTATAGGGACTTATCGTCCTAGTCCTTGTAACGTACATGATTACATTTTAAGGTGAAGACGTGTTGTATGGTTACGATGAGGATAGGGTTAGTTAGGTTAGACAGTAGTTATGGTTATGGTGAGACTAAGTCTCCAGGAATTGAACGCAAGTGAAATGAATGTCCTCTAAAGTAATGGAAACCAGACTGTGTGTGTGTGTGCCTGTATTTGTTACCTCTTTAGAATCTTTTCTGGTCTAAACATTGACCTTGTGAGGACCAGTAGTCCTCATGGAGACCATAACCTGGTCCAGATGAGGCAGCATCTCATTTATGAGGAACTGGTTAAGTTTAGGGTGAAGTTAGTTGTAGTTAAATTTAGATTATGGTTGATATTAACTGCTAATGGTTAAGGCTTTGGTCAGGCTGTCAGGAATAACTGTGCAACCCTCTCTCCCTCTGTGTGTGTGTGTGTGTGTGCCCTCGGAACATTGACACCCTGACGTCCCTCCCATTATTATCTGCAGTATGTCATCCTGATGAAATGACTCAACAGTTTCCCCATGTCATAGATCATGCACCGATCAACCGCCCATTGACTTTTGCATATTATACCATTAGTGTTTGAGTGGACATTATGGACACGAGGTGTTTGGCCTCTCACACTGATCATCAGTGATCATCAAAGCCAGCTCAGAATGTGTAACTTCTGCTAATGTTTGCTGTCGACGTAGCTATTCTGTTTTGTGATTCCACAATAACATTATTTGTACGCCGCGTCGTCCATCTGAAAACAAGCAAAAGTCATGCAAAACTATCAGACTCGACTGAGGGGAGCACATATTTGTTTACACCAGCAGCACAGGGGCTGATGGGAGCAAGAAGTATTCATAGCACTTCAAAATGTTGTGTGGTGCTGATATACTTAATGACAATGGTTTGAATCTCAGCTCAAACTGACTCAACAAACCATGACTTCCTGAAATCAGATGTACTGATTGCACTTTAAGGCAGTCCACAGGGAGGGTGATGATGTTGCCTTGAAACTACTAACAACAGGGGGGCCTGGATTTTCTGGCATCATAAAAAAAAAAGAAGCAACTTTCTTCCTTTTGTTGTGCTTCTTGTCTCCGCTTGCACACCTCAAAGTGGCTGACTGATCTGAGGGTTTCTAGTCTTTGAATGTCGGTGTTTGTAATTTTCCAATCCACCTGATGATGACAGAAGCCTTTTTTTTTTTTTTAAATCGGCCATTCCTCTGCATTTCCACACTTCCAGTGAGAGTGTTGGACAAATTAGCTTGCTGCCTGTCATCCCTACTATCACAGGGAGATGGGAGGTAGGTAGGCCCTGTGTCTGTTATGTTGTATGTGACAGTTTGACAGCAAAATGCAATTACCAGGGAGCCAGTTTCCATTCCATCTGTGCTATTATCCTCGAGCTTCCTTGGATAATGTTTTCTCACCACACGTGTAATGTACGTTATACTGATTATGTTTCCACAGCAGTGTAATAGAACAAGGACTGTCGTGGTGAAATTGAATTCCTCTGATGTCCAGTGCACTTTGTTAATTGGTTAACAATCGTATTGCAGTCAAATTAAACTTATAGACATTTGAAATTAATATTTCCTTCAGCTTTTTGATGTCCTTAGTCCTGGTATTTTTTTTCCTCAGTCCATATGTGCAATGAATAAATCTTGTCTCCAGAATTATATCATTTGTTTACATGTCTACAAACATGCAGGGTGTTTTTAAACAATCAGAGGCATTTTTGGCTGATTTGAGTGATAATGAAAAAAAAAACGTCTGGCTAGGACATCGTGTTTTTTTCATCATAGTGTCAAAATACTCTTTGTGGAATAAACAGACCAGTGAGAAATTTGCCTCAAATAACCGTTATCTTTGTCAATATTGGTGGAAGATTAAGACTGTGACAAACACCCTTATTCTCTAATGCAATACTATATGACTGTCCACTACAAATGTGCCCATGTCGTTCATATTTCATTGTTACGTAAGGGAACAATGTTGTGAAAACAATTTCAGATATTCTGCAGAAAAACA